>NC_139518.1:21894938-22049178 GCF_947247035.1 Vipera ursinii
AGCTTACATTAACTGATTGGTTCATTATTTGTGTTGCCACTTGAGGGAAAACTAACAATGTTTTGGGGGCGAGAACATGCTGCATTCTGCACATTCACATCACTCATCATGCTCCATAAAACAACTCTTCTGATCTAGCTGGCAACAACAGTGCCCTGGGAGTCAAGTGAATGCCAGTTGCTGAGATGAAAAACAATGATATAAATCTGAAATATAGCAGAATACGTGTGCCTTCATTTTTTGGAAAATGAAAAAAATGACAACTGCTCCTTATCTGATCATCATATACAGTAAAGGAAACTGAGAGGAAAAGGGATGCTGTTTGTTTATGTATTGCATACGTACAAGTTGGAGTAATGGTTTCAGCAGTGGATAGGCCAAGGTTGAAATTGTCACTCCGATTTATCCAATGTGTTACATGGATTTTGAAACTTTCTTCCTAGGAGGAAATATGTCATGGCTCATTCTGCCAGCAAATTGTGAAAAGATCTGGATCACCTAGGACAGTCCCATATTGTGTCTTCCACCTATAATTGATTTACCCTGGAAAGGTTGTGAAGAAGTTAAGCAGTATGGGAATTTTCTTTTTGCGATATTCTTTGGTGGAGCAGAAAGAAAAATCTCAGTCTGTGAAAATAATTGTATCTTATGTATTGATTTATATTTACACTATTATTTTAAACAAACTTCATTAGGGTTTTTTCATATAGCTATTATTATTTTATCATGGTCTTTGACCACCATAAGATGAGAAAATTATCTAGTTATAGACAATTAAATGAATAAATTAGAGGATAGATTAAGAATGCTATATAAAAGAAAACTAACTTCAGGTAATAAAGAAACTATTAAAAATAAGATTTATAGCAATATTATAGTGAAGTATTTTAATAACTTTGAAAGTAAAGTTTAGCATCTGTTTGCCAGCAGAAAAGTTAATATATACCAGTGTTCTGTGTATGAAATGTGCTGCTATATTCTGCAATAATCTATGTTATAAAACAATTACTGTCAAGAAGATATTCACACATGGTCGACTTGAACAACCTGGCATTCCAATCCAAAGGGCACCAGGACATCTTTATAAAATTGTCTGTATAAAGAATATTATCAACTATCTCTACTTGTCCATCACCACAGGAGCATAAAATGTCTTCTTTCTAACAGAGATGAAGGAGAGCATATTCTGTGGGAAGAGATTGTTAGTTGTGTAAAGTAGCACATATTACTTTTAACTTTTACTTACAAGTAAAGGAAGCTTTGAGGATCTGATAAAATCAAACTAACATTCTAATATACTGCTTGGTCCCTAATTATACCTCTGAGAAAGTTGATAAGTTATAAACAAGAAGTTTTGATACATTTAAAAAAAGTCTCTTCTTCTTGGATTGAAAAATCAACTGCTGAAGTTAAGAAGACAAGGTATAACCACAGTAAAACAAGATCTAAGCCAGCTGGTAAAAATATTTATTTATTTATTTATTTATTTATTTATTTATTTATTTATTTATTTATTTATTTATTTATTTTTGGGACTTATATGCCGCCCTATCTCCCGAAGGACTCAGGGCGGCTAACAACAATAAAAACAACAATACAAAAGTTAAAAGAAATTAAATAAACAGCCCCAATAAATAAGTTAAACTAAACAATTAAAATTAAAAAACATTTTAAAAAACCCTGTCGTCAGTCCATATACTGTACTTGACCAGAATCTACTCTCTACTCTCATCATTCTCATCTCTAATCATAAGGAGAAATTAAAAACATAGCAAGGCAAGTGAAGTATTGCTCTAACAACAAGCTTGAGAGGTGCAGAGCTTGAGAAAAGACCAGCTGTGATCCAGGCAGGAGCTATACTATCAATTTGGCTGTTAATAATTTGACACATAATGACATCTCTTGTACAGAAAAATGTATGAATACTGTGGCATTCTACTGGTTCTTTAGGGCTGTATAAATATCATACCTTCCAGAAGTAAAGGCAACAATCCCTGGGCATTTATACTATGAGATTTGTTTAGTTTTTCATTTGTGCATCATCATGCATGAATTTTTGGCCTCTTTGTAAAAAAGTAACATCCATTTTATTAGTATTGATCTTTGATTAGTCTTCCTTGCAGAAATGTAGCAGAAACGCAAAGCTCTTCTAAGGCCTAAATGCTGCTTGGCAGAAATTATTGCATCAGAAGGATGTAGATCTGCTTATCTGTCACTTTAGGAGGATGAAAATTCAGATTGCCTAAACAGCCCATCAGGGTACTGAAATAAACAAAAGTAGAACAAGACTGCAGCCTTATTTAATCCCCGATGTGCTAGAATAGCACTTGATAAGTTGAACGTGTAGAGAGCGTAGCTGCTAGCACTAAGCATTGATTCTCTAGAAATAAAAAAATATTACAAGAGGATGAGGGAAGAAATTATGTTGCTTGAGCAAAAAATAGCAGATCAAAACTGGCAAGCATGCTCACCAAATGCATACTCGCCAGTTCATATCATTTATAGAATAGGACATCACTACTCTTGAAGAAATTATAGTAGGAAATAAATTATTTAAACACAATTCTTCTCATTCATTTGGGAGACATTACATTTTCCTCCTTTTAGTGTTTTATCAATGAACAATATAACAGTAGCTAACATTTGAGAAAACAGTGTGACTCCTAGACAAAAAAAATCAGAAGGACATCAATATTGTTAGAGAAGAATCATTATTAAGGACCCCCTTTTTCTTCTTTATAAAATATAATTCAGAAATTCAGAATGTTAATCTAATCTGAATGAGACACCGTGGCACAGTGGTTAGAGTTTAATTCTCAGTGGCTCAAGGTTGACTCAGCCTTCCATCCTTTTGAGGTCGGTAAAATGAGGACCCAGACTGTTGGGGGCAATATGTTGACTCGGTAAACCGCTTAGAGAGGGCTGTAAAGCACTGTAAAGCGTTATATAAGTCTAAGTGCTATTGCTATTGCTAGCTATTGTACTTGGTTAAAATATGCTTTTTTGCCACAGTTGTACTACTTCTGTTTGCAGGGCTTCATAATTTGTGATTTTCTCCAATTCTTTTTCTTTTATTTGGCTGTGTCCACATTCTCTGTCCAGACATTTTATCTTTTTTCTCAACAGTTATTAAGTCTGGGCTGTTGTGTTGCATATACTTATTTGTTTGAATTCTAAAGGCCTAGAACACTTTAGCTTTTCTATTACTTTGTCTATTTTGTATTCCAAACAGTTTCATTGGGTGTAATCCTGAAACATCTGGATCACTACTTGAGCACCATAAGCATTGACAAAGTCACCAACAGTCAAAAGGCAACTTATACCTCCAACACCATCAAACATCTGCCTATCCCAAGTCCTTGTGAAGGACTCATTAGGTGCATAAAACTGCCAAATCTGGTCTAAGCATCTGGCTGAATATGTGACCAACATAATGATAATCCACTTTGTGTAAGCAACAGAATTTAAAATGGTTTGTGATGATCCTGCAGTATCATTCAGTGTTACAATCTAGAAACCTAATGTATGAGATTTATAAATGATGAAAAATATTCAGCTGTCTCATTGTTTGACTTATATTTCTTCATTTACTGATATGCTGAAAGTTTTCCTTTTCCCCCTCAATATGAATTGCTTCTTATGTTTAGAATTATACGGTACGTATGTATTTGTGTTGTCCCTTCACCCCCTCCCCCTATTTTCCTTCTAGAAAAGTTTCTGCAAATGTCTATGTAACTGAATAGGTGGGTTGCATGAATGAAGTAAGATAAGCATGCTATTTGAATAAATACAAGACTGAGATATTTTTAAAAGATAACACTATGCAGTGGAGTCTTTGAAAGTTGGCTGCTGCTAGTAATTAGCTATTGACTGTTACGGTTGATAACTAGCTAGCAAACTGAATATATCTATATCTATATATATCTACATCTATATCTATCTATCTCTATCTATCTCTATCTCTATCTCTATCTATCTCTATCTATGTTTATATCTATATCTATATATCACTTTATCTATAACTACTTAGTTATCAGTCATAGTAGTAATTGTGAAACCACTGAGTTGAAACCTTGAATTTCTGCTCAGTAGCCTTCAAATGCTTCTTGAAGATACCTCTCACCAAGAGAATTATTGAACTGTTAGGATGTTATTAATATTGCAGTTTTCATCACACTATTTCATTTTTAGGGATCTATCACTGGGTTTTTTGGCTTTATTATGGCCAGATTTAAACATCATTTATCATCATTATGGTTTGTATCTAACTTTTCAGGGTTGTTTGTTCTCTCTCACTATTTCTAGCTTTGTTTCAGAATTGTGCAGAATAGGGACAACACTAAAAGGCACTTTATACTTTTAACCCCCATTATGTTGTGTTTTATGGAAGCTAGAGAATTCCAGTGAACCTTGGAAAAGGGAGAAATGTGGGTTCACAATGCCAGTAAGTTATTAGTTTTTCATGAAATCGATTTGGCCTCTTTCCATCCAGTAACTATGACTAAAGGTGATTCTATATCTCATTCTGTGGATTTCAACGGATGTCCTTAGAGGCTACTGTAAGTTATTACTATGGACCGAGATAAATGTATTGTTTATTAATCCATTGACTGTTAGGATGACATAACTGAAAAACAGGATGTCCTTCAATGAAATCATCCCAATGGTTTTGAAAGGCTGCCTCTTAATAGCAACTCTAAGTGTTCTAAGTTAAGTTAATTGTGATTATGATTAAGCTGTAAGAGCCACAGAGGATACAAACTGCTCAACTGCTTCTGTCAAATCATCCTCAGTATGAATAAGTCCGAAGACCAACCTTCTTGGACCAAACTCCAAGTGAATTCAACTGGTGATTCTACTAGACAACCAGGATGTCAGAACATGGACAGAATTTCTACCTTCATCTGTCCAATCAGAACAAAAATTGCTAACTGTCAGAAAGGGATGCTGGAAAGAGATGGAAATCTCATGTCCCTGACCAGTAGGATTATATCACTTCTCTACAGTGTGCCTTGCAAGCAGAAAATAAGCCTTTAGGGGGGCTATCTCATCCTGCCAAGCACCTGTGACAGACAGCAATTCAATTCCTTGATTTATTATAAAATAGAGATGTTATCAGTATTATTCTAATAATAATAAATTCTACTCAATTTGGAATTGAGTAGAAGCACTGTTAAAATTGGGGTTTGGGTGACCTAGTTTCCCAGATTTCCTAGACGAAGAGTTGCAGATAAAAACTGTGTAAATGTATAATCAAATACAGATCTTGTTCTCTATTCTCTCTTTCATTGGCACTTTTTGGACACTTCGTTTACAAAGCAAATGCAATAGCCTCACACCTTATCAATGAGAATTTCACTGATTTTTTCTTCTTCTTTTATTCCATCAAATTGGATGAGAATTCCTGATAAAAGTTTCATAGCATTAGTTGGAAGATTAATTACCAGCCACAAATGACTATATTTTTGTATGTATGAGTGTATTTTTTATCCAATTTACTTACATTGTTTTTATAGGGTGCTGGTATTTTTCAAATACTATACAAGCTGAAATTTACAGACCTGCCAAGGTTATTATTTTCATTGTTCATTATTTATGCATTTAATTCATTTGTATGTCACCTTTTTTCAAAGTGTTCAAAACAGCATACACAGAAGTCTCACAAAATTTTTATCTCTGCAGCAAATTCCCTGAAAAATATTGTGGTCAGTTCTTGCCAGTGTGGTCAGTTGGTCATGTGATTGGTTGTTTGAAGCTATATTAAAAATCTGAGCAGCTGATTGGTTCTCTTGTTGATTGGTAATTCGAATGGTCTGGTTTCTTACATGTTCATATGATGGATCTAGATCAATATGCTTGTTAATTGGAATAATGATAGCTCACAAACCCACATTTACACTCAGAAAAGAGCTATCTAAAGTCAAAGACAAAATACAGAAGGAAGACAACAGCAACATAGTATACAAAATCAATTTCAACAACTGTAACTAATTCTATGTGGGACAAACAGGAAGGCAATTGAAAACAAGGGTTCCTGAACATCAACTAGCAGTTAAATGGCACGACCAAAAATCCCCGATCTTAAACCACATTGATAACAAGCAACACCAATTCGATTGGGAAGGAACACAAATCATTGGCTATGCCAACACCCAACACACGCATGAATTTATTAAAGCCCAGTATTCTACCAAAGCAAGCATAATAACAAGTATATAGTGATGACTTACAAAGCCCTTCATGGCATGGGTCCGGATTACCTACGGCAACACCTGCAGCCGGCGTCAACTTCCCTCCGTCCAGTGCGCTCCCACAGAGAGGGCCTCCTTAGGGTGCCGCCGATCAAAGAATGCCGATTGGTGGCCCCCAGGGGGAGAGCGTTCTCTGTGGGCGCGCCAGACCTTTGGAACTGCTTACCGGTTGAGCTCCGGATGGCCCCCGACCTTTGCTCCTTCCGGCACGATCTTAAACCTTCTTTTTTGAACAAGCTGGCCTGGTCTGATGGGATGGGGTTGGGTTTTTATAAATATCTCTAATTTTAAGATGTATTAATTATTATGGGCATAATGGTTTAATCGCTTTTAATTTTTGTATTCGGTTTTTACTATGTATTGCCTTGTTCACCGCCCTGAGTCCCTCGGGAGAAGGGCGGTATACAAATTAAATTATTAAATTAAATTATTAAATATTGATCTAGATCCAGCATAGAAATATGTAAGAAACCAGACCGTTCGAGCTGCCAATCAACAAGAGAACTAATCAGTTGCTTAGAATTTAAATATAGCTCCAAACGACCAGCCAATCACATGACCAACTGGCACACAAAACATTTATAAACTAAGGAAAATAGGACAAGAAAATCCTGCTGATGACATTACCTAGTCTGATAACGAAACATAAAATAAAGTAAATTGAAACAATCTTGGAGAGCAAACCACTGCCATTTATTTATTTATTTATTTATTTATTTATTTATTTATTTATTGTATATAGCTACCCATTTCACTGAAAGCGCTCTGGGCAGTGCATAGCAATCTGGATATTATACTATGTCCTTGTTTCTCTCTTTCTGTCTTCAATTACAGCATAAATACTTTACTTTGTATATTACTTTAAGTAAGCAAATATATTCTAAAATACTGTTTTAAGTCCTATCAGCATCTTGCAAATCAGGTTACAGCTCTAAATATCAGCTACAAAAACTAGAGTAGTTATTTCCCATAATTGTGAAAGATATACTTAATTTTATGCATGGCTAGTTAAGAAAGCAAGGGCTATAAAATCATAGGATAATAAAGAAGAGTCCTAATAGCTTTTATTTATTGCCTCTGCTATCATCAAAGACCACAACCACTATTATAAATGTATAAACAATACCAATGAAGGCTTAATGCATTAGATCACCAATTTCCATTGTCTGGCCCCTGCCGAGAAGAAGGTTTGTGCTCAATGCATTGTGTAATTAAGATACTCTTTACTGGTTAGTAAAGTTAAGACTTATCAAATAATTTATGTAGGAAAGGAGCAGCAGTGAGTGCAGTAACACACAACGTGGCAGTGAGAATCCTGTAAATATTAGACACTCATATTAATTGCCTTCATGAGCAACTAGGCAAGCAGCTAAGGTAGAAAATGATGACCATTCCAGTTGGTGTCTTGGTAACAACACTTTTCAATTATTCCACAAGGATGAAAGGTAGAGAGGTAGATCAGAAATGGTAAATTGTCAGCTATTTAAGAAAAGAAAGATGGCTTGAAGCACTTGGGAGTTGTGTGTTGCATGCTAACAAATCACATATGTACTTTTGGGTGCTATTCTCATGACATCAATTGGCTTGAACAGCAACAGAGTTTCAGTGTTAAAACCTATTCCCTTCCCCCACCAAAGAACAATACATCTTCTTCTGGGGCCAACCCAGACCTTACCAAAATTGGATTTTTCTTTAGAGGATTACAAAAAAGGAAAAAAGAGGAAGAAGAGGAGGTGATTTAGGATGCTTTATAACCTCTACTGTAGTTCCTTTTCTTCCCCCAAGAAACCCTTTTGAAATGTAAAACAAAGTTTTAAATAAAGTTAAGCAATTTGTTCCAGCCAAACAATCCCAACAGGATAGCATCAATATTTTCCATTCTTTGTTAATAATTGGTATCCAGTTTGATGATGGTGGAAAAATTAAAACTGGTAACCAGATTTTTCTGATACTGCATGCAATATTATTAGAGCTACAGTTATTCAGCAAAGGAATTCAGAAGAAGATAGAACATGGAAAGGGTAGAGTAAGAACTTTATAGACATATCAATGAGTCTTTCAGTGCTAGGAGCAACTCTGTACTTCACATTTTTTCAGGTCACCCTGCTAATAGTGGAGGAAAGAAAAAAATTGTAAATTACCCCAAGCTTATGTTGAGTAAGCCAAAGCTGTAATAAATATTCCTGGAGGATCACCTTTACTTTTCCCCTAACATTTGCTATTATCAATGTGTTCTAGACAAGAGACAGCAAGAGAGCATTATTTTTCAAATATCAATATTTTAATATTAAAACTCCACAACAAAATGTAATATTTGTATTGCAGTTGGCTTTTAAACACTGAAGAAAGCTGAACTACAAAAGTGCCTCATGCAAAACTTTGAAATTCAAAAAGTTGGATTCAGAATTTATTTAAAATTTTCACATAAAAAAATCTGGATTATTGAAGCATATGGGATATATCTTCTATATAGACCATAAACACACATTGCCAAAATGCTCATATCCTCAAGAGGAAGGTATATCCTAAGATGGGATATCCTAAGATTTATAGATTTGGGATATCCTAAGATTTATAGATTTCCACTCACATTATATAAATAAATCCTATGATATAGTAGAAGATAAGAGAACCATCCAAATGAAAACCATGCAGAACAGACAGCTTCCTGATTGTTGTCAATGGGGAAATGGTATGGTTTAGCATGGAAAACGGCTTTGCATGTTAAATAGGAGCTTCTACATCTTTTCTTACAGGTGTAAAATAGATTTTCAAAGATCTGGCATTTCACAGACAAATTAAGGCACGTCAAGAAACTAAATGCATGTGAAAAAAATCATCATATCTTTGTTTATTTAATCAGTTACTAGCCTGTTAGTAATGAATGATCATCCACATTTGTATTTGTCTCCATTAAAATGTATCTTGTATACAGTATGCTGCATTTAAATGTACTTACACATTCTCATATCTTGATTAGAAAATCACAGCTCACACTGCAATACTATTAGTCATCTTGTGTATTCTGCCATCATAAACCTGTAATTTACTTACTTCTGACCTATAATAGAAGCTTTTGCCTTGTGGTTTTTCAACTGAATAAGAAATAGTAAAGAGAAGAACAGATTCAATTTTGTTTATGTCCATACTTAAAGTTCTTAATAACCAAAAAAGAAACACAGACTAAGCATTACAATTTCCTTTGAACTGTTGTTACACTACTATTTAAAATCTTCCCATTTCATTTTCAACTCAATGTTCTTAATTTAAGCTTCTCACAGCTTTGGTTCAATTAGCTGTCTTGTTCTAATTAACAGTTTGTACACTTGAGAAATATAACCTCTTGTTTTAGGAGTAATGACTCTTATTCCAGGTGCCTACTTAATTTGTTCAGTGTCAGGGAGTATGGAGATGGTAGCTTTTAATTACAGGGAATGATAAGTTCTTATCCTCCATAAGCAGCAATTATTTGAATTTCCTTTGAGCAGAAAAATCTTCATGGCTTACCCTAATGATATAGTCAAAGATCTATTGCTGTTGCAAGTTATATTGATATATTCAGCATGTTGCTGAAAACATGGTTTAAATTTAATTTTCTTTTCCCAAAATACCATGACAATACAGCATGGAAAAGAATTTTAAGACATTCACTAACCAGATTTGCTTTAGGCTCAGCTTGGCTATTTATTATTTATTACATCAGCTTTTATGTTGCTCCAATCTATTGGCTCTGAGCATCTTACAAAAAATCAAGACAAAATTTAACACTGAAAACATACAGTATAATCCCAAACAAATAATCTCAAACCTTTTTGTAGGAGAATAGTTAATCCCAAATAGCTTTATTCAGAAGCTGCCAGTTAATTTGGGTTTGTTGAAACAAACTTGGGTAAATTAATTTTCATGATTTCCATAACATAATCTTTTATCTAGAAATATAAGGAGCCATTTTATATACTTTCATAAGAAAGGCTACTAGCTGACTTTCTGCATTAAGACAGTAGCTAAATCAGCATTTTTAAAATGAAAAAATAATCCCAGTGACACAACCCTATAAGCACAGAGGGAGTCATTATATTGACTATATTTATCAAATAATTCTGATTAAATTTAGATAGATACAAACTTGTGGTTTCTTTGAGCCATCTTTCCCCCCTAGTCCCAACATCTTTTTGGAAAGGGTATATACTATTTTTTGGACAGTGAGATTATTAGCAAAGAGCAGAATGCAAAGAGGAATGCAGAAGAAAAGGCTAAATTTTAGGGTTATAAACTAGAAAAGAGAAATGATGTTATTCTGTGGGCCATGTAGAATGGGATTTTTTAAATAAATACATTTTGAATCAAAGTATCAGTCCTACATATTCCTCTCTATTACATTTTCTGTCAGTTCCATTTTAACCTTGTGTAAAAATATTGACAGATCTTATGTTTGATATTTAGCGCTTCAGTGTTTTTCAGTAGCTTCAAGTTGAACACCACAGTGGCATACAGTGACAATAACAAATAGTGTGTATTTGTACTTGCATGCATGTCTACATTCAAACAAGCCTTATATTTTGTTTTAAAAGCTTCTTTTAGTAAAGAGAAATTACTTTAGGATTATAATGAGTCCACACGCAGGATAGGAAATAAATGTCTGCTTGGCATCCATTCTTGGCATTCTGCCTAAAATCAGAAATTATAATAACTCACCTAATCAGAAATATGTGAATACCCCTTTGGAAGAAGAGAAGAGTCAAGGTGGCCTTTAGTTAAATACAGATTGCTTATTTCCCTCAACATTCACCTTTTCAAGCATGAAATATAACCAATCAAATGGCAATGTTTTCATGATTAAAAATGTTCTTATTAAATGAGTACTGATCAGACTTCATTAAAAAGATTGTTTGGGGGCTCATTATTGTAATTGTGATGGTAATTATGATCCTTCAGCTGGTGCTAAGTTATTCCTAGCACATTGTTCTGAAAATTACTGTTGTTTATTTTTTACACATTTCAATAAAAGGTCACTATCACTTTTCAAAGTATTAATATGTTGGTAAGATCTTTAAAGGAATTTTTTAACCTATCTGAAGAAGAAGGCATGTTTTGCGTCATCTACATTTCTGGCAAATTGAATCCATGAACATGGCCCTATAGAATTTGGATCCATATTGGAATGAATGAATGAATAAACCTTTATTGTCAAAGAGTAAAAGAAGAGTAACAAAGATGATTAGGGGACTGGAGGCTAAAACATATAAGGAACGGTTGCTGGAATTGAGTATGTCTAGTTTAATGAAGAGAAGGACTAGGGGTGACATGATAGCAGTGTTCTAATATCTCAGGGGCTGCCACAAAGAAGAGGGAGTCAAGCTATTCTCCAAAGCACCTGAAGGGAGGACAAAAAGCAATGGATGGAAACTAATCAAAGAGAGAAACAACCTAGAACTAAGGAGAAACTTCCTGACAGTTAGAGCAATTAACCAGTGGAACAAACTGCCTCCAGAAGCTATGAATGCTCCAACACTGGAAGTTTTTAAGAGACTGGACAGCCATTTGTCTGAAATAGTATAGGTCTGAGCAGGGGGTTGGACTAGAAGACCTCCAAGGACCCTTCCAACTGTATTATTGCTATTGTAATTATTATTGTTGTTGTTATTGTTATTACTGTTATTACCTCACACTTTCTTCAAAGGCTTAAATCTCCCCTGCTCAAAGACTCAAATGTGTGGTACAATTTTAAGCTACAATCCATCATGTGCATAAAATCAATTACCCCTAATATCACAGAAAGCTCTGTTCTTGGTTTGTTATTTGAGTATTATTTATTCAGTTTTATAATAGTAGCATTCAAAATTGAACCAATCTTCCTAGAATATACCTGCCAGTTAACTTAGTGTAATCAATATGTTATTCCATTATTCACATATTTGGCAGGCTCTATTACCCATTTCTTCCATTAAAGTAGGAAAAGATGGCTTTGACTGGTTACTATCCTGATTGTGACTTGAGGCAGATTTTGATGAATCACACTGTTTTTGATATTGCTCAGTTAGAATTCTAGTACTATTTTTCATTCTAAGTTCTACTTGAGCAGCAGATTTGACAGCTTATTAAGATTTTAGTATCACTTTGGAAACCTTTCTCCAAGCTTTTGTTATGTTTATCTTCAGAATATGGGTAAATTAATTAGTTTTTTCTGCCTTCCTCTCTCCATTAAAGTCATATATCTAGGTCTTTATTTGACAAAATGTATAAACTCTCAAGTGTGACCTTGTGCATTTTTCTAGAAATACATTAGTAAATTCAACTAGAAGGAAAAGTTTTTTTAAATAAAATAAAACAAGCAATAAGAACAATACATTCGTGGTTATTTGAATTTTGGGGTAATTATCCATTACATTTTTAGGCTTGTATGTTTATGACCATGGAATTACTAACAGCAGAAGCTGAGTTGGAAATGTGCACTTTGGAGAAAATGCTCAGAGGACACATAATAACATTAAGTCTTTAAAATTAGCAGGTTTCATTCAGTTCAGCATATGAAAAGAGGCAAAATGACTGGGAGACTCATAAAAAATAAGAAACGCTGGGCTATTTGCTGTGCCTGCTCGCACAATTCTGCACTGTTGTATTTGCCAGTTTAAAGCTGACTCATCATCACATTTTGTATAATCCGTACAGTGAATGGTTTCATTGGAAACATTCCTTCAGGAACTGCCCCATTGTTCATGGAAAGTTAAGATAACAGTACAGATCAGGAGGCAGCAAAAACAAAGCCAAAGCAAAGTGTACTGAATTCTAATCTTTGTGAATTCCATTTCCAATAGAAGCATATTTAAGCATAAATAAAACACTGTATCTGTTACTCTTAGTTTGGTTTTGTGCCTTTTCTTTGTTTTTAAAGGTCTTAACAATTTAAAATTATTTTGTTAAGATTCAGGTAGGTGCCAACAGAGTTAAGAAAACATTCTTATCAGCTAAAGAAAGACCCTTACTTTTTTCTCAACACATTAATAGACATCAGATGATCTGGTCAAGTGTTATGCTTCATAATTCAAATTTAGTCTGGCACTTTTGTTCTGGATTCCCATGATGTAACCAAATTGTTGGTTATATCATAGAGCCAGTTAGTTACTCTTATTCTGGATTCCCATTGATTGTTGATTGTATCATACAGCCAGTTTGATGCAAAGGCTAAAGACTCCAACATAGAAACCAGAAAGACCATGGATTCTAATTCCATTTTAGGCAAAAAGCCAAGTGTGTGACTCTGGAAAAGTCACTCTCTCTCAGCCCTAAGAAGAAGGCAATGGCAAAGTACTTCTGAAAGTTTTGCCAAGAAAACTGCAGGGATTAAACTATGCAGTCCCTAGAAATCAAATCAATCATACACAGACAGACCCCAAACCTCCTCTAGTTAAAACCTACATTATGTTGATGGTTTGTCAAAACAATTTTATAATGCTTTTGAACTTATGTTTCTTAATCAGTATTCTTTCATCAGGTTTTTACTATTACTATTACTACTATTGGTAACTCGATTAAATATTTGCCCTTTCCAAATGACTTATCCTTGGCAATAATTCCTTTACCATTGGATGGTTTTAATGAAAATGTACTTTTCATTTGAAGACTCAGCAAAGGAAACAAAATCTGACATCATCAAATAAAGCAAAATAATAAGACTATTGACATTTAATAAGTTCTGAATCTGAGTAAATCAATGTAACATTAATAAAAAATTATGTTAACTTTTGAAGTTACTAAAACTAGATCAAATCACAATTCAATCCCTATGTTCTATTAAAATAAAATGTGCTTCTATCAGAGCCTTTGGTTCTTTTGAACTGGTGCAGTGCAAATTGCTTCTCAATGGTACACATTAAAGTTAAACAAGAACAACATAATGAGAATTCTATATAAGATATATACAAAATATACAAATAAAATATGTATTAAAACAAACTGCCATGAGTTCTTGGGATCAGTGGTGATAAAATGCAGCAAATAAATAAAAAAATATAATAGATCAATAACTTTCATTCAAAACAAATAAAAATATATCAACATCACTGATGTACTTTTGTTGCAGTATTTTGTATGAGTTAAGTTTCCAAATCATCTTTAAGATCACGTCTCATGTAAAGCATTGTCTCAAACCTCGTCCGGAGAGCAGGGAAAATCAAGCAACCGGGACGAATGCTGAGTTCTTCAGGAAACGGTTTATTGAGCAAAAGCAAACAAACTCCACAAAAGAACAAAGCCAGCGTTGGCTGCTACCTGCTGCCAACGCTATTTTATACATGCTGCATGTACACGCCCACGGCCCACCCGACCGCACCCATATCCGCCCAATCCGTATTTAACGCCCGCCCCTCCCAGACGCCTCCCAGACACCTCCCAGACACCTCCTTTTGTGACGCGTCCCGCCACCCGGCACCCTCCACCCCCAGGTGAGTCCCCTCGTGTATGCTCGCTCCGTCGCCGCCAGATGCCACCCCCACACCCGTCCCCCAGAACCAGCACCTTCAACGCTGCCCCGTCCGGCTGCTCACCCCCCCGTTCACAGAGCCGGTGAGGCCTCGGCTTTGCTTCCCCGTTTCGCCAGCTCCCCAGCCCCAGGCTGGTGTGTCTTGCCCGTCAGCGTCCCGAGGGCTGAGGCTACAGCTGATTTGGTCTTATGGCCCTGCAAGGCCACCGTAGCCGGCAGGACGAGGCCCGGCCCAGGACCCTGCAAGGCTTCCATAGCCGGCAGGGAAAAGTCGGGCCGCACAGTGCATGTGCGCGCTTTCGAGGCCCCAACATGTGGAGGCGAGTGACCCTCCGCAGGCCGCCGTCACCATCGCGGCCGGTGGGATGCTGCCGCGGCCCGGGCCCCGCCAAGGACGTCAGCGCTGGAGGAAACAGGTGCTGGTGAGTCTCTCGCCGGTAAGTGTTGCGCTCGTGGTGCCGGCGGGCGTCGGGCCCACGGAGCGCGACATGCCGCCCCTCCTACCAGGGCCCCTCCTGCAGGGGAAAACATAAGAGGTAAGCAACTGTCCACTTTGCCTGCAGTGTCCAACCGCCTCCCCCTTGGTTTGCCAGGGTTCAAGCGGTGGAATGCCCGCACTAACCGAGGGGCATGTACATCAGCTTCCCCTACCCAGGTCGCTTCCTCTACGGGATATCCCTTCCACCTGATTAGGTACTGGACAGCCCGCCTACGGACCCTAGCATCAAGGATCTCCTGAACCTCGTAATGCTTGCCGTGGACGGGCCCAGGCCCTTCCTCCCCTACTGCCGTTGAGGCTGTGGTGGCGGGCTTTAGCAGGCTACTGTGGAACACCGGGTGGAGTTTGCCTAGGATTTTTGGCAACTGTAGCCGTACTGTTACGGGATTAATTACCTGTACCACCCGGAATGGCCCGATGTACTTGGGCCCTAGCTTCTTACAAGGAACGTGAGCACGTAAATACTTGGTGGACAGGTAGACCAAGTCCCCCACCTTTGGGACCGTGAATGCTTTACGTTTCTTATCAGCCTGCTCCTTATACATTACCGCGGCCCGCTCCAATGCTTTCTTCGCCGCACCCCAGGCCTCCTCAATCTGCCTCATCCACTCCTGAGGCTGACAGGGGACCCTGTTCCCCGGGCAGCACTCAGGGATTGGGACAAAATTGTTACCCGTCACCACCTTGAAGGGGGAAAACCCCGTACTGCTATGTACAGCGTTGTTATACGCTACTTCCGCAAACGCTAAGAGGTCCACCCAGTTGGTTTGCTGGTATGACACGTAGCAGCGTAGATAACGCTCGACGGCGGCATTGGCGCGTTCTGCTGCGCCGTTGGTGCTAGGGTGGTACGCCGTGCTGAGTCCTTGGGTTGACCCGATGAACCTGATGAATTCCTTCCAGAAACGTGCCGTGAACTGCACACCCCGGTCCGAGATGATACGGCGCGGCACCCCATATAAACGGTAGATGTGGGTTACGAAGAGCCAAGCCAAGCGACGTGCCGAGGGCAATCCTTTGCAGGGAATAAAGTGGGCTTGCTTAGAATACAAGTCCACTACTGTCCAGATCACATTATGGCCCTTACTTTCGGGCAATTCGACGATGAAGTCCATGGCAATGTCCTGCCATGGACGGGTAGGGTCGGCCACTCTCTGTAGGAGGCCCAAGGGTTTCCCCACCATGGGTTTAGTGGTGGCGCAAACGTGGCATCGCTGTACATAGTCCTCCACCGTCTTCGTCATGCGTGGCCACCAAAATTGCCGACGTGCCAAATGCAGGGTTTTTAAATAGCCATAGTGACCGGCTTGCTTGGTGTCGTGGCACCGGTACAGCACTCGTTCCCGCAAAGGGGCAGGTATATAGATCCGGGTCCCGTGCCAGGCCAAGCCATCATGCATGGTCACGAGCTCTGGGTGAGTCTGAAGCCAGTCGTCCCCCTGAAGGGCTTTCCGAAGGTCCTCACAGAGCTCATCCTGTGCTGCTAGGGTGGCATTCCCTTCCCGATCTGGACCCTCGGCAGGCACAAGCACTTGTACTACGTCCTCCCTCTTTCCTTCAAACTGCGGCATACGCAACAGCGCATCCGCCAGAAAGTTTTCCCCCCCGGAACATACTTCAATGTAAAACGGAATCGCCGAAAGTAAAGCTCCCACCGTACATGCTTGGGTGAGAGCCGTCGGGGTGTCTGAAAAGCCATCAGATTTTTGTGATCTGTCCACACCTCAAACGGGTGGACAGCTCCCTCCAAGTGATGTCGCCAAAGTTCCAGTGCCCAGCGTACCGCGAAGGCCTCCTTCTCCCATATCGCCCAGGCGCGCTCTGCAGGTGACAGCTTTTTAGACGCGTAGGCACATGGCTGAAGTGCCCCGTCCTTGTTTCGCTGCAGAAGGACGGCTCCGAGAGCGACGTCGCTCGCGTCTGCCTGGACGACATAGGGTAGGACAGGGTTTGGGTGCCGTAAGACCGGCTCCTTAGCAAACAGAGCCTTGAGTGCATCAAAGGCCCGTTGGCACTCCGCTGTCCACCCCACCCATAGTCCAGGGCGTGGCTGCACCGTCAGCTGACGTGTGTGGAGGAGGTCCGTGAGTGGGAGGGCTATAGCCGCAAAATGCGGTATGAATTGGCGATAAAAGTTCGCAAAGCCGAGAAAACTTTGCAACTGGTGCCGTGTCCGTGGAGCCTGCCACTGCTGGATGGCCTCTACCTTCTTTGGGTCCATTTCCACCCCCCCTGCGGAGATCCTGTACCCCAAATAATCAAGCTGCGTTCTGTGGAACTCGCATTTGGATAGTTTGACAAAGAGTCAGGCGTCCCGCAACTTGGTCAACACCCGCCTGACCAGGGCGACGTGCTCTTCCAACGTCTCTGTATACACCAGGATGTCGTCTAGATAGACCAAGACCCCGCGGTATAAGAATTCAGGCAAAACTTGGTTAATCAATTGCATGAAGACAGCAGGGGCACCCTGTAGCCCGAACGGCATCACCCGAAACTGGAAGCTCCCCAGAGGACAGTTGAATGCCGTCTTCCACTCGTCCCCTGCCTTGATGCGGATGCGATAGTAGGCTTCTCTGAGGTCCAGTTTGGTAAAGATCCGGCCCTTAGCCAGATGGGCCAGCAGATCTTTCATTAATGGGAGTGGGTACAGGTGCTCAACGCACACTGCGTTCACACCACGATAGTCCATGCACAGCCTGAGCCCGCCGTCCTTTTTCTCACGGAACAGCACAGGCGCCGCCATCCTAGACTGTGCTGGCTGGATGAACCCCCGCTCCAGGTTTTTGTCGATGTACCGCCGAAGTTCCTGCATTTCCTTTGGGGACATAGCGTACATCCGGGGCTTTGGCAGCTTGGCACCTGGCTCCAGCTCAATGGCGCAATCCGTGGAGCGATGAGGCGGAAGCGTGTCACACTCTAGTTCGTCGAACACGTCCAGGAGGTCGGTGTACTCTCGGGGAACCTGGGCCTCTTGCACTAACCCACCCGCACAGGCCCTCTCTCGTACCCCCGTGTGTGATGGTCCCAGGAATGTGTGCTCCTGCGGACGCTGTGGGCCCAACCCCAACCGAAGATGGCGGCAACCCCCCTCCCACCAGATCGTGGGGCCCCACCGGTCCAACCATGTGAGCCCCAGAATGACTGCCTCGGTCATAGCTGGCACCACTATAAACCGCAGAGTCTCCCAGTGATCGCCCATCTCCAACCGGATTGGTTCGGTGATGTGAGTGATGGGTGCCCCCCCCAAGAGAGACCCATCCACTTGTTGAAAGCAAAGGGGGTTGGCCAGCTGCCTCATCGTGAGCCCCAGTGCAGCTACCACTGCCTGGCTCATAAGACACCGGGTGCTACCTGAATCAACAAGGGCCTTAAACGCTTTCCTCTGACCCATACGGGGACTGACTAGAACCACAGGGAACACAAAGGGACAAACTGGAGCAATCACCATTGGGTCCTCGTCTAGGTCCTGTTCCTCCGGACTCTCGTACTGAGCGGGTTGTGACTCTGCCGGCGTCTCCACCCGGACGGGAGTGGTTGGCCTGGAGAAATCCCCGCCTAATTGGTGAGCAGCTCGTGTCCACTCCGCGGACCTCCAGGTTCCGGTCCCCCGTGCTGAGGAGACAGAAAGAGCTGGCCGGGCAGGAGGCAGTGGGCAGTCGGCTGCCCGGTGTCCTGGTTGATCACATCTGAAACACCTCAGGACAGCCCGTACTGGCTGGGAAGGAGGCCGTGTGGACGCCCCCGCAGGCCGCTCCTCCGCTTTTGTCTTCTCAGGCGGCCGTCGGCCTCCAGAGGGAGGTTCGTACCATCCTCGCACATCCTGCAATCCCACCTCCAGCTCCACGGCCACACGGTACGACTCTTGTAGTAGCGCCGGGACGCCACGTACCACACAAGCCCGGCGGAGAGCCCCGTCCAGGCCGGCTCTGAAATGGTGGACGAGGAGACGCTCCGGCCATGAGCGCAACTTTCCAGCTACCTTACGGAACTTCCCCACATACTCCACCGCAGGTCTGCCTCGCTGTCGTAAGAAAAGGATGTCAGCTTCGGCTCGCTGCACCCGGGAGATATCCTCGAAACGGGCCTGTAACGACTCCAAGAATAAGCTGACATCCCCGAGTTCCCGTGCGTGGTCACTATATAAATCGGCCGCCCAGGCCACCGCCTCTCCTTGCAGGCACGCTGTTACTGCGACCACCATGGCCCACTGGGACACGTAGGCCTGGGCATACTGGTCCATGTGACCTATCACCTGGCCCAGGAACATTGCCAGGCGATCGGGGTGGCCGTCGTAGGTAACTGACAAAGGCGGTGGTCCCCACACCACTCCGGGTCCCCATGAACCCACCTGCGGCCACAGAGCGGGAGAGGCCCCAGAAGGCCGTGTGGACGGTTGGCCTGGCCGGTCATCCATTCCTGACCACCACCCTGCAGCACCTCGGCTGAGGCCTACAGGAGCAAAACCGTCACGGGGCACGCCAGGACCGGGTTGGGGTTGGTAGGATGGCGCGTCCGAAGATGACTGGGTCAGCCTGGCCCATCCAGCTGGAGCCCCAGCAGGGGACTGTTGGCCCGGCTCCTGGTCGCCAGCCTCCCCAAACCTGGTTCACAGGATATCCATAGTCCGGTTGCCTGGGGTGGTGGAATAACTCCACTCCTCTCCATCGTCCTCCACAAGGCACCGCTCCCTCCAAACTGATGAGGGTCCCCTTAGCCGGGGTTTGTGGGCCCCCTCAAGACTGCTGTGGCTCAGGGCGGGGCCTAGCCACCTTCCTCTGCCGAGGCCTTGGCTCTCTGCCTCCCTTGGCTCCATTGCGTAGTCCTCGACTAGCGACAGTCGCTGCTTTGGCCGAACCGCTGGAAGCGCAACCTCTCTCACATCCACCGTCCTGGTGGAGGCTACACCAGCCCCGGGCCCCAGCTCAGGCCCGACCTTCTTCCCAGGACCAACCGCTGGGGCGGCCCCCTGTAAGCCCTCCGCCATGACAACTCACCCACGTGTCGCTCGGAAGGCAAGATGAAGGGTGGTCAACACTGGCTTACTCTCAAACCTCGTCCGGAGAGCAGGGAAAATCAAGCAACCGGGACGAATGCTGAGTTCTTCAGGAAACGGTTTATTGAGCAAAAGCAAACAAACTCCACAAAAGAACAAAGCCAGCGTTGGCTGCTACCTGCCGCCAACGCTATTTTATACATGCTGCATGTACACGCCCATGGCCCACCCGATCGCACCCATATTCGCCCAATCCGTATTTAACGCCCGCCCCTCCCAGACGCCTCCCAGACACCTCCCAGACACCTCCTTTTGTGACGCGTCCCGCCACCCGGCACCCTCCACCCCCAGGTGAGTCCCCTCACATATGCTCGCTCCGTCACCGCCAGATGCCACCCCCACACCCGTCCCCCAGAACCAGCACCTTCAACGCTGCCCCGTCCGGCTGCTCACCCCCTTGTTCACAGGGCCGGTGAGGCCTCGGCTTTGCTTCCCCGTTTCGCCAGCTCCCCAGCCCCAGGCCGGTGTGTCTTGCCCGTCAGCGTCCCGAGGGCTGAGGCTACAGCTGATTTGATCTTATGGCCCTGCAAGGCCACCGTAGCCGGCAGGACGAGGCCGGGCCCAGGACCCTGCAAGGCTTCCATAGCCGGCAGGGAAAAGTCGGGCCACACAGCGCATGTGCGCGCTTTCGAGGCCCCAACGTGTGGAGGCGAGCGACCCTCCGCAGGCCACCGTCGCCATCGCGGCCGGTGGGATGCTGCCGCGGCCCGGGCCCTGCCGAGGACGTCAGCGCTGGAGGAAACAGGTGCTGGTGAGTCTCTCGCCGGTAAGTGTTGCGCTCGTGGTGCCGGCGGGCGTCGGGCCCGCGGAGCGCAACACATTGCAGTAAATCATTGCTCTATAATTATTTAGTTATACTAGGTCCAATATTTTTGAATACGGATCTTTTTAATGAGTCTGGGGATATCATTTTTCTTGGAAGAAATTTATAACCTCTCACAATCAGTTGTTTAATTTCTATCTAGTAGATGTGACAAATGATAAGGGATAAGGGATAAGCATAAAAAAGATAAAAAGGACAACTATAGAAAGTGGAAAGAGGGGCACATAACTAAATCAGAATATCAGCAAATAGCCCGAGACTGCAAAGATGAAGTGAGGAAAGCTAAGGCTCAAAATGAATTAAGGCTTGCGACTTCAGGAGGGCATTTGATAAAGTAGAACACAACCTACTACTTCATAAAATAGAAAAATGTGGATTAGACAGCATCACCACCATTGTAATACCACTTTACAATGCCTGGTAAGGCCACATTTGGAATACTGCATCCAGTTTTGGTCACCACAATGTAAAAAAGATGTTGAGACTCTAGAAAGAGTACAGAGAAGAGCAACAAAGATTATAGGACTGGAGACTAAAACATATAAGGAACGGCTGCTGGAATTGGGTATGTCTAATTTAATGAAGAGAAGGACGAAGGGGGATATGATAGCAATGTTCCAATATCTCAGGGGCTGCTACAAAGAGGAGGGACTCAAGCTATTCTCCAAAGTGCCCAAAGGCAGGACAAGAAGCAATGGATGGAAACTAATCAAGGAGAAAAGCAACCTAGAACTAAGGTTGCTCCTGACAGTTAGAACAATTAACCAGTGGAACAACCTGCCTCCAGAAGCTGTGAATGCTCCAACACTGGAAGTTTTTAAGAAGAGACTGGACAGCCATTTGTCCAAAATGGTATAGGGTTTCCTGCCTGAGCAGGGGGTTGGACTAGATACCACCAAGGTCCCTTCCAACTTTATTATTATTATTATTATTATTATTATTATTATTATTATTATTATTATTATTATTATTATTATTAATAATAATAATAATAATAATAATAATAATAATATACATGTACATATACATATATACATACATACATATATATTGTCAAAAAGCCTTGACAAATTCTTCACACACACACACACACACACACACACACACACACACACACACACACATATATATATATATATACAATATATATATACAGTATATATATATACAGTATATATATATATATATATACAGTATATATTCATATATACATAGGAACAGCAATAGAGATTCATTTACATTTTTATTTGTATATGTAAATTTTATAATTTTGGACACATTCTAAATTCTTTCATAGTCAGATTGGGAGTACTATAAAGAAAGATGAATGTAATTGCTTTAATTACTCATTTTAATTATGGGGAACTACAAGTACAGTTCTTCAGACTTCACAGGAGAATCTATATTATCTCTGTGATATATTGTTCATCAGACCTGTCCTTGGTTTTAAGTTGCAGGGAAATATTTATTCTTTTAATTCTGTATCTTTCTACAGAGACAGGCCAAATATATAGATTTTTTAAAGCAAACACTGATTTCAGACTAAAAACATCGCTTTCGTGTTTGTCTAAAACAGGGGTGTCTAACCTTGGCAACTTTAAGATTTGTAGACTTCAACTCTCAGAATTCCCCAGCCAGCCATAGTTGAAGAGAGTTGAAGTCCACAAGTCTTAAAGTCGCTGTAAAGTCACACCCCAATCCACGTCTTAGGAAAGAAGAACTCTTGGAGACAGAATTGTCCAAAAAGGAACTTTTACTAAAACATAATTGTCAGTGGAAAATCTAGACAGGATTTGAAAACTGTGTTACAGGTTGGTACTTTTAAAGTGTCCCCAAGTGAAACCCCCTCCCCTCAGTTCATTTGGTCAGTCCCAGATCAATTAAGGTTCAGGTGTCAAAACCTTCCAAGGGAAAAGGGATCTTCCATGCCTTTATGACATTTCCTTCCTCCCTTTCAGATTCTAATCAGAGATACAAGCCAGATCTCTCCCCCCCACCTTCTTTTTCTTTGTTCTTCTCAGTTCAAAGGTTCTTCCCCTGGTCTAATGACGGCCTCCAGGCAGGCTGAAATAAACACCCTTGCAACAAATGGATAAGGATAGCCAATTAACAGTTGCCAAGGTTGGACATCCGTGGTCTAAAATAACTTTTGGGTCAACTTGATTCAAACTATAGCTGCAAGCAACCCTTTTTAGTTCAGAGCTATCCTGGTTCATTTGATTTAGAATAAATCCTCCAATAGGCCACTATTTCAAATTATATATTTAAAATATTTATATAGCTGTCTACCTTACAAAACATAATCATGGATTGCATTTGAAATCCTTAAATGTGAGGAAAAGTTCAGAATGCAGTGACTACTATGAGACAGCTTTTTACGAGGCCTTAAAGGCTTGGTTTTATTGTTGAGATTTATTTATAATTGAATTTTATAATTGAATTGAGATTAAGCCCTGATGGTGTGGGTTAGAATGTTTCTTGGTTGTATAAACTGGGATGTGTATTAGGGTTGCAAGTTGGTTGCTCAGATGCTATTTATATTACTTATAATTTTGTTTATAGTTTTTATTCTGTATTTAATTGCTAGCTGCCCAGAGTCATGTATTGGAAATGAGTGGCTATATGAATGTAACAAACAAATAAAAACTTTATTTTAAATTTTTTTGCCCCCACCCCACCCTCTCTCTCTCACACACACATATTGAAAAACTTATTTTAACCTCTAAAACAGGTACACACAACTTTTGAGGGGCTAGGGATGCTCTTGGCTTTTTGGTGGGGTGGGGAGTAGAACAAAACAATGGAAAAATTCATGTGTTATCCATCTCCTAAAGCCCACTGACTTCAGTTACAATTGTGTATAAGTTCTGGCTATTTACAGAGCCACCTATGTCTGTCTGCTTCTGCACATCCAGAGATGAGGCAGAATGGGATCATCCAGGTTTCTTCTACAAAAGAATGTCATGAATGGATCAGGACTTTCTCTGCTAGGGTGGCTGCCTTCTGGAACAGCCCTCCCCCCTCCCAGATCCATTGTGCTCCCACCATAATGATGATGAGCCCCAGTAAGTTACTTTATTCTTATACAGTATTTGACTTCTGCATGCTTGGTGGAGCAGTGGGTTAATGCCTCCTTAAGTAACACCAGCTGCCTGCAATTAGTGCAGGTTCGCATCCCACCACCAGGCTCAAGGTTGACTCAGCCTTCCATCCTTCTGAGGTAGGTAAAATGAGGACCCAGATTGTTGGGGGCAATTAAGCTGACTTTGTAATAATGCCGCTTGGGATGTGTGTGAAAGCCCTAATAAGCAGGCATATACATAGAATGAAGGCTACTGCTAAGCTTGTAAGCCGCCCTGAGTCTTCGGAGAAGGGCGGGATATAAATGGAATTAAAATAAAATAAAATAAATAAATAAAATAATGCTTATTATCCCTTTCCTTTTAAAATTATTCTTTTTTTTTGTAAAATGCAAGCTGCCTAGAGTCATCTGGATTTCTATGGCCTCTAAATTGTATTAAATAAATATAAATAATGATGATGGTTAGAAAACTTTGACAAATGTTAATGTAAAGCAAATAGGCACTGATTTACATTTAATATATTATGCTAGTGAAAGATTGCAGAAGTGCAACAGTTGTTACAAATAAACTCTATCTTGAATGTTGATTAGATGCCATTATGTACTCATGTCCAAAAATTCATAAAAATTCCATAGTCAATGTCTGTAAAACCGAGTTCCATCTTTTTGAGAGAATAACAGTGTTCATGTGAACATATAACTTGTAAAAATATACCTTGTCTACATGAAATGACAGGACATTGAGAGTTGTGCCAACCATTTCGATCAGCCAATTCCCTGAGTGTTCAACATCAGAATAATAAGTCAAGGCTAGTCAGCATATATACTGTATAGCGTTGTTACTTTCAGACATGGTCGATTTGTATTATACATCTAAGCTATAACTTAAACTTTTATAAATAAAATGCTTTTCTTTTTAAATGGTTTTATTGCTTGCATTAAAAAACATATTCACATTATGGAAATAAGACACACACACACACACACACACACACACACATATATATGTATGTATGTATATCTGTGTCTGTCTGTGTGTCTGTGTCTCTGTGTGGTCTCTCTCTCTCTCTCTCTCTCTCTCTCTCTCTCTGTGTGTGTGTGTGTGTGTGTGTGTGTGTGTGTGTGTATCTTTTATTATTTTCTCAGCAGCATATTGGCCCCTTCAATGTTTAGTCTGCTGCAGGTTTAATGGGATTTTGATCAAACAGCAAATGCATATTAAGTATAAAAACAATATTTCAGAACCCAGAATGGTTATTTTCTCCATATCTACTTAGTGTGAGAATAGAGAAGAATTTGAACAGAGAAAGGCCGTTTACTAGCGTCTAAAGTCAGGCCAAATAAAACCAAGAAAATCTGTATCTGAAATTTTTTGAGATTGCATATTACTGTATTCCACAATGTTTATAAAACCTTAACATCAAATTAAAAAATGAAATTTTCTCCACAAGTTCACCTGTGGAGAAACCTGGAATTATCAAATTAATTCTGTCAATTTTTATCTTGTATCTCATAATTTACCCCTTGGGCCAGTATTTACAAATTAAAAAGAATACTATCCATATCCTCAATTCATAACAGCTTTGTGTAACTTGGGTTAAACCTATTTATGTTCAGGTTTGCAAGGTATTTTTTCTGATTGTTTATAACATTGCCACTGACTGCCTTCCTTATTGCATACATGAACTTTAAATAATTTAGACTTAAGAAACCTCTGATTTGTATCACTATTAAGTGATTAAAACATGTTGGGAACTGTAATATCTTGAGATCTATAAAATAAGGCATTCTAACCAAAACCCTGGATTTCTAATAACAGATTCTATAGATAATCTCCAAAGTAAATCATATAGTCCAATGCAGTAATGCTTACAATAAAGGTAGTCATTAACTTACAACTATTCATTTAGCAACTGTTTGAGGTTATAGCACTGGGGAAAAAAGATTTATGACCAGTCCTCACTCTTATGACCATCATAGCATCATCCTGATGATGTGATCAGAATTTGGATGCTTAGCAACTGGCATGCATTTATGACTGCTGCAACCTCACACAGTCATGTGATTACCATTTATGCCAGTTTCTGACAAGCAAAGTCCACAGGGGATGTGGGATTCATTTAACAACCATGTGATTCACATAACAACTACAGTGATTTGCTTAATAGCTGTGGGGGAAAAATCAGGAACGAATACTTAATAATTGTCTTGCCTAGCAATGGAAATTCTGGTACCAGTTATGATAATAAATTAAGGATTACCCATAGTTGATTAAAACTGTGTGGATCAAGATTTTATTCATGCTCATAATTAAAAAATGAACTTAAGTAACTGTATGTCAATAATTAGAACAACACAATTGTGCCAGTGTGCAGATGTTAGGAAATTTAAAGAAGTAAAACACATTGGGCTTTTATGTCCTTTTGATTGGAATGTCTCTATGAAAACTGACCAGCATCAAGTCTGCCTAGAAAATGCCAAATTAGGGAATGGTCTGTTGGATGGAGGCCAGATCTGCTCACTGGCCTATTTTGTGATTTTCATAGCTTTTTCATCTCCATTCTATAATCTGCTCAGTCAGAAGTCTGATAAAGTCTGGTTAAATGTCAAATTCGCCATAAGCAGCAGCAAGGTCTGTACTATCTAGCTACTTACAATGTTTTTAATTCATGGATTTTATTTGGCATTTTTCAAAAATCAAACATTAACATGAATGATAGTTTGGCAAATATTTCCCAAGATGGTTGGAAAGCACAGAAGCAGTCGGTTTTTCAATTTCACAGTTCCTTGGCTTATTAAATTTTGAATAAGTAATCAATTTTGAATACAATGTAAAGGGTTTATATTTCATAAACATAACATACTTATGCAAATTTTTAGGCTTGGAAGAGGCTGCCAGATGGAAAAAGCAAGAGTCGTGGATTTCTTCCTGGCACTTTTAGTGGAATGTACAATGCTGAATAGTTTTATGCTAATGTTTCACACTAGAATTCATAGCTTATTGCTACTTTGAAATGTAAATTGTGATAGTTAGAAAACTTTATTACTAGGAAATAAACTAGTACGTAAAGGGGTAGTTAACAATCTTACTTACAAAAGTGTTGGCAGTTTAGGGTAATTAGGTCTATTATATCTCATGTCTTCAAATGCTACCTGAATGCAGAGATTGGCCTAGCATTGCAAACTGTGCTGGAGTTCAATTGTTCCTGTATAAAATTGTTGGCAAAACTGTAGCCAACAAGTTTGGATATTTCTATATAACAGAGAATCTTACATTTTCTTACAGTATCAGGTATGGTAATAATAATTCTATATAAATGTAGGGTCCATGGCCATGCTTCTTCAGTGGAAAAGTTTCTCTCCTTTGAGGCAGTGTTTTACTTGAGATAGATCTGACTCAGCTGATAGCATAATAATTAAGACATTCCAGAGTTACAGGCTAAGGAACAACTGGCAAAAGCTTTTCTAAATCTCTGGAAATATGGGGAAGAGTCCCCAAAATGCTCTTAGATAGCATTACAGGGTCAGCATGTTGCCCCCAACAATCTTGGTTCTCATTTTACCAACCTTGGAAGGATGGAAGGCTGAGTCAATCTTGAGCTGGTCAGAATCAAATTCAAACTACTGGCAGTGAAGAGTGAGTTAGCCTGCAATACTTCATTCTAACTGTTGTGTACTGGGTTCATTGTGCAGGAATGAAGACGAGGTGAGTGAGTTCAGCAAAGAGCATGGTTTATTTCTAGCAGGATCTGAACAGGGTGCAGCTGCAGCAATTTATACCTTGGCCCCTAGGCGGTGGCCAATAGTTTTGAAGCAACCTATTGCCGCCTAGGGACAACCAATAGCAGTGCTGGAAACGGGTTGTCTGAGATGCTGGGAACCGTTAGCTAGCTCCCTGCTCTAGCAACCTACCAGCCGTTACCACATAGTGTTAACAAGCAAGCCCAATACATTACAACCCTCCCCCTTAGAACAAACAACACTATAGCAACAATAGAAAATAATTACAGCAATGCACTTACCAAGATTTAACACTGGTGTGAATAGGTTTCACTGAGCAATACTATAAAGTACTTACAACATTATAGCTCCATTGTCTATTACAATTTTGTAGGTCAGCATTAAATACAAGGTACATACAACATTAAAGCTTTACTGTTACCGAACAAAATCTTTCAGATAATCAGGAGGTTTGCGTGGCCTTGTGGAATGCCTGGAGGACCCAGGCATGTCCTGGCCTACCAGCTTGCCCACCTTGGTGCTCTCTGGCTGGCCTTTCCAGGTTGGCCCACCCCAGAGTCAGTTCGTTCCGCAGAGTTAGCACAGCGGCTGTAGCCATCAGGTTGGCTTTCTCCATCAGGGGACCCATGTTGCATGTCCGGGCTCCCCTCCTCTATGGCCAACTCCTCATTGCTTGGGCTGTGTGATTCATAGTCTATGCATGGGTTGGCTTGGCTGCTGGTTTGTAGACCTTGGTAAGGACTTGCTTTGTGGCTGTTCTGGGAAATGCTTCCTAAGCTGATTGATGTGGCGCCGGACAACTCACCCGCCCTCCAGCCCCACTTCGTAAGAGAGGTGGCCTGATGTTTTAGTAATTTTTCCAGGCACCCACAAATTCCCATGCCCATAGTTCCTGGCCCACACCACATCGCCCACTTGCAGCCTCCTTGGGGGTTTTGGGTGCGAAGCTTCTGCTGCCACCCTATCTGGATGCAACCTGTCCAGTTTCGTGATCAGTCGCCTTCCCCAGCGCAGCTCTGCTGGGCTTTTCCCTGTAGCCATGCAGGGCGTGGAATGCTGGCAAAGTAAAAAATCTGCCAATCTGTGATGCCAGTCCCCAGTCACTTTATGCTTCAGTGACTCTTTTGTGGTCCGGACCATCCGTTCGACTTGACCATTAGAAGAAGGGTGAAATGGGGCCTACATTGTGTGCCTGATGAGGTTTGCTCTCAGGAATGCCTGAAATTCTGCCGCTGTAAATTGGGCTCCACTGTCAGATACTATGACGTCTGGCAACCCATGTGTGGCAAAGAGTTTCCTAAGCACCTGGATGGTCCTAGCAGTAGTCATGTTAGCAACTGGAATTACTTCAAGCCATTTAGAGTGGCTGTCGACCACTATAAGGAAAAGCTGTCCCTGAAAGGGCCCAGCAAAGTCTATGTGAATTCTAGACCAGGGAGTGTGATTCTCCTCCCACCTGTAAATTGAAGCGTGTGGCATTTCAGGCCTTGATTGCTGGCATGTGTAACATCCATGCACCTGGGCTTCAATGGCCTTGTCTAAACCTGGCCACCATAAGTAGCTTCTAGCTAAAGCTTTCATACGGACAATACCTGGATGACCTTCATGCAGTGATTGCAAGACCCTGTCTCTTAGTGAGGTGGGGACTATGACCCTGTTCCCCCATAGGATACAACCCTTGTGAGCTGATAGCTCATGTCTTCTAGTAAAATAACTCTAAAATTCAGGGCCTGGGCTCTTATCTAGCCACCCTGTGTGCACCCAAGAAAGCACTCTACTTAATGTCTTATCAGCTGTTGTTTCTGCAGCTGTGTCCCCAGCGTGGAGGAGAAACTCTGGCCAATCCTGAATGGATAATATGTGGGTGCTGGGGCTAGATCTGGTTCAATCTGTGGCAGTGGAAACCTACTCAGGCTGTCTGCATGGCCCATTTCTTTGCCGAGTTTGTGAATCAGCTTAAACGTGTAAGCTGATAAGAAAATAGACCATCTCAGCATTCTAGGGGATAATATATGGGGTGTCTGTTTGTCTGTGGTGAATAATCCCAATAATGGTTTGTGGTCTGTGAAGACCGTGAAGTCCCTGCCATATAAGTAGTCATGGAATTTTTTTACTCCAGCTACAATGGCCAATGCCTCTTTGTCAATTTGAGCGTAGTTATGCTCAGCAGAGGACAGCGTCCTCGAATAAAATGCAATGGGAACCTGGGTTCCATCTTCCTCTAAGTGACTCAAGACTGCCCCCACTTCGTATGGGGATGCATCACATGCTAAGCAGACTGGTTTAGACTCCTTGAAATGAGTGATAGTGGAACTGACCGACAGAAGTGCCTTCAGGTCCTGAAAACTTTTTTTGTGAATGCTGGTCCACTTCCAAGAAACTTTTTTATCTAAGAGCCTGTGAAGTGGCTCTGCCACTGTGGCCTTGTTAGGAAAGAACACGTGGTAGAAGTTGAGGAGGCCCAAGGATGCTTGCAGCTTTCCTTTTGTTTTAGGTGCCATCTGAATGGCCTTTATTTTGGACTCAGCTGGGTGGATGCCATTAGCATCAATGCAAAACCCCAAAAATTCAGTCAAGGGAACCCCAATACTGCATTTGCTCATTTTTAGTTTGAGGCCTGCTTCACGCAGCCTCTGCAGGATGGCTCTGAGCTTCCTTGTTAGCACTTCTGTGGATTCTCCAGCAATAAGCATGTCGTCAAAATAGGGGCAAACCATGGGATGCCTTTGAGTGTGTGTTCCATGATTCCCTGAAAAATGCCCGGGGCTACACTGACCCCAAATTGCAAGCGCTTTACTCTGAAAGCCCCCCATGGGTCACAATTGTCTGTGCTGTGGCTGTGGCCTCATCAACAGGTAGTTGCTGATAGGCCTGCACCAAATCTAATTTTGCGAAAGTGGTGCCACCCCTGCAAAGATCCCAGGATGTGGCTCACCACTGGAACTGGGTATGCATGCTGTTTAAGGGCCTGGTTAATTTTGCATTTGTAGTCTGCGCATATTCTGAGTTCCCCGTTGGCTTTAAGTGGTGTTACAATAGCAGTTTCCCACTCCCCACCATCTACTGTTTGCAACATGCCCTGTTCCACAAGCTTGTCTAGTGCTGTGTCTATTTTGTGCTTGAGGGCAAAGGGGACCCTGCGAGGCTTAATCCTGATGGGAACCACATTTGGGTCTAGTTTAAATGCTAAGTTCCTAGGGCTAAATCAAATACGTCTGTGAAGTCCTCGCAAACTGATGCTAGGCTCCCAACTTGTGTCCGGTTGATACTGGTTACTTGGATGCCTAGTGCATCAAACCAATCGAGCCCAATTAGGCTCGTTCTCTGACCCCCTGCTACAACAACAGTGCCCTGAAAACCCTTTAAATTTAATGGCCATGGTGGCTTCACCCTTGACTACAACCTTTGCATTCTGAAAATCTGTTGAAAGTATGTCAGAGGGCCTCAGCTTGGCCCATCTCCTACTGTGACTGCACACGGAATTAAATGAGTCCAGAGAAATAATGGAAACGGTGGAGCCTGTGTCCAGCTCCATCTTACAGGGGACCCCTTGCAGCTCCACCTGGAGTCTATACTTGGGTTTAAGGGGGCGTCAGGCCCCAGTACGGCAGACACTTCTATGGCTTGAGCAAAACCCCATGCTGAATGGCCCCTGGGCCCCGGTACCTCTCCTGGTTGGATTTTCTGACTGGTGATTCAATGGCCAGTCCCTCTGGGGACTTCTACAATTGGATGTGATGTGGCTGCTTTTTCCACAGGCCCGGCACGTGGCTGTCCGGAACCTGCAGCCTGAGCATTGGTGGTGGCTGCCACAACCTGGACATCTAGGCAAGAAATCTGCCTTGTAAGAAGTCTCTTGCTGCTTGCTGCTGTGGAGCTGTTGTTCGGGTTTGTGCAACTTGTCAACTTTGGTGTCTTCTTTGGAGTCCTCGGTGAATTCTGCATCCTCGTGGTGGACAACTTCTTCATGTAGCGTCGTTCTGGTGGGCCGGATCATTTGGACGCCTCCACCAGTGGCTTCGTCCACCATGACTTCGTTCTGGGCATCAGCGAATGACAGGACTTCTCTTGCAAAAAGTTTCTGCTGCAGCTCTCTGTTGCAGAGGCCGCAGACGAGCTGGTCTTGAAGTCGCTCTTCGACATCTAAAAATCAACACAGGCATGTGGCCTGCCTCAAGGCTGCAATGTACTCAGATGCGGTCTCTCCCGGCTGCTGTATTCATTGTTTGAAGGTGTAGGTAAAGGTAAAGGTTCCCCTGCACATGTGTGCTAGTCATTTCCGACTCTAGGGGCCGGTGCTCATCTCCGTTTCAAAGCCGAACAGCCAGCGCTTGTCTGAGGACATCTCCGTGGTCATGTGGCCGGCATGACTAGACGCCAAAGGCGCATGGAGCACTGTTACCTTCCCACCGTAGTGGTCCCTATTTTTCTACTTGCATTTTTACATGCTTTCAAACTGCTAGGTTGGCAGAAGCTGGGACGAGTAACAGGTGCTCACTCTGTTACGCGGCACTCAGGATTTGACCCGCCAAACTGCCGACCTTCTGATCGACAAGCTCAGCATCCTAACCCACTGAGCCACCGTGTCCATAGGCGTAGCACTATGCAAAAACTGACATCTTTGGTTGGAACTGTTCTCTGAGCTTCTTCTTCAATTTGGCGTAGGAGACAGATTCCAACGGCGTAGGTGCAAACAGGTTTTCAGCCGGACCGAACATCGTTGGGTCACACACACAAAGCAGCATGGCGGCCTTCAGTCCATCCTCTGCAACCTGGTTCGCCCGAAGGTAATTCTCAACCTGTGACAGGTACAAGAGCCATCCTTCTGGTTGCTTGATGTCAAATTCTTGCAGCCTTCCAACCTTGGGCATTCTGCTGGTCTTTGCAGCTTGATCTCAGTGTTTTCGGCTCCTGCCTCTCCATTGCCCAGGGACTGGTCCTCTGAGCGTGTGGTCGCTAGTGTGGCTTAGCTAGCCAACCATAGGTGGGGAATTTGCTTTCCCACCAGGTGTGCGCTGCCTCTCCCCTAGTGACTTTCAGCTTCAACGGAGAAGCAGGATCCCACCTTCGTTGCCAGTGTTGTGTACTGCGTTCGTTGCACATGAATGAAGACGAGGTGAGTGAGTTCAGCAAAGGGCATGGTTTATTTCTTGCAATATCTAGTTAGTGTAATGTATAGGGTGTTAACAAGCAAGCCCAATACATTACACTAACCACTGAGCCACCATGCCTCAATAGATATATCACATGGAAGGAGTATCCATCATAGGTAGCAATTTATTGTCCATTCCTTTATTCTTTTTAATTTATGAAACTACTGAATGAGGTTATGCAGTGTTTGGGAACTAAGTATATCAATCTGCAGATAATACACAGGTTTACATCTATATCCCACCCCACACTCCAACTCACCCCACTATCACATGAACAATATAGGGCAGCAGTTCCCAACCTTTCCAGTTCTACAGACCCATGGTGGGGGTGGTGGGTGGGGATGGTTTCTGCCACTTGCATGGCTCATTTCCCAATGGGCTGCAACCCAGTAGTGGGCCACAGACTGGGTATTAGGGACCTCTGATTAGCAGATTAGATGGAATGGAACAGATTAAGACTGAATTCCTTCAAGGCATCAAGGCCCCTTTCTTCCTGGAGCCATCTTGCAAATGAGCATCATAGCCAGGAAGGTTCAGAGCCAGTAGGAATCTAACTGCCTGCATGGAGCACCAACTTGTCTCCCCACTGAAGTGGTACCTATTTATCTACCTGCATAGAACATGCTTTCAGACTGTTAGGTGGACAGAAGCTGAGGTGAGTGATAGGAGCTCAGCCCAACATACAGTGCTAGGACTCAAACTGTTGGAGCAGAGACCATCTCCAGCATCATTAAGCTACTGATCCACTGCACCTCTGGGTTTAAGGATGAAGACTTGGAAGGATGACTAGCACCATTTGCTTGCATTGCTGGAAGTTACTAAATGCTTTAAAGAAGCTAAATTAATTGAGTCAGTCAAGAGAAGAATCCAAAGAAGAAAATTTGTCTTAGCAAAGATTAAGCCTGTTCCTAATGCTGCTGCTAATGTACTCACCATTAAGAGGAAAGAATGGGAACAGTTGTACATAATTGCAATGCAAAGAATTCTCCACCCCAAATCATCAGTTCTAGAAGATTTCTCATATCTGCTGTAGGGAGATGCATGCCTCATACATGTGATATGGGGGGTTCACTATTTAGAGAACCCCTTCTTTCCTTGCTACCCAGATACTTTTCATTTAAAATGAATAATTTGTCAAATCATTTGTCTGTAACAAATGTAAAACAATGTATATCTAATAAACCTAATATAATCAGAAAAGAATCACGTTGCATCTATCACACTAGAATAAATTAGAATTACCATCTGGCAGAAAGAGTTTTCCTATTTTAATTAAAATATGTTTTAATTAAAAACAAGCATGTTAAGAAGCTCTGAGTTTTTTTGTTTTGTTTTGGTCTATTTTCCCCCTATTTTACTGGAGGGGAAATTATAATGGGTTTCTCTTGGGCAATACTACCAATTAATCATGAATAAAAAGGTGACACGTATATGCTCATTTTAAAGCCCACATAGTATATTTCAACCTTGACCCAGCTTTCACAGAAACAACAAACTTATGCTTGTTCATTCATGAATAATTTCCCCATGTACAATGGACCTGACTACTTCTTAGATTGGAGCATCATTAATGCACCTTGACTCTTCCCTTGTTCAGTACCAAACATGAACATAATGTCTAAACAGAACTTAACAAAAGTTTCTTTGTTTTGTCTTTCTACAAATTAGATACATGGACAATAGAATGACAAATGAATTCAGAGTATGTGATTGTGTCGATCTGAATTAATATACTCTATATCCACAGGATCTGGGCTGGTGGTGACTATCAAAGAAATAGTTCTAGATGTTTTGGCAAATAATTTCATGAAAATTGAGATACTTTGTATTGGAAATTTGCTAATACTTTTGGGAACAAAATCCACTAGTACAGGAATTTGTATATATGTATGAACATGTATGTATAGTGATGCAGTACATTTGACATATTTTTCCAATTTTTCAGCATAACTTTTCAATAATCTCATTAATCCTAAAGGCAATTTTTTTAAATATTAAGATGCCAAATATTATATAATGATATCTAAGTGATCCAGCCCAATTGTGGCAGTCTTTTTTTAGGAGATTACTTAGGATTTGCTAAGTCTGGGGACTGCCATTTTAGCCCAATCATCTCCGTAGCTGGGATATGCTAAAAATGTTGGGTTCTTTTACATATATGTTATATGGTTATTTATTTCACACATCAAATAAGTATTTAAGGGAAAGCAGCACTCCTTTTTTCTCAGATTTGGAAGGAATTAATTCTTATTTTAATAATGCACCTGTAAAAACATTTGACCAAATCTTTTAGAGAATGCCCTCCCTCTGGGGATCACCCGCCGTCATTCCCTGCAGATCACCCGCCGGCATTCACAGCAGAAAAGTAAATATTTGCAAAACATTTGTTAGTTCATTTGTTTGTTTGTTCATTTTCTATAGCCTCCCAACTCAACCAAGTGATTCTGGCAAGTTTATAATTCTAAAAATATAAAACGAAGCCATTTAAAAACATTAAAACAATAACAACATCCACAAAATAAATATCAGCATCAGCCATGATGATTAAACAGGTAATAGTAAAACCAGGTATCATGTTCCTTAACACATTCCGAGGATCAGACCCAGATGCCATAGCCAAGTTTTTAATGGTTGGGACCATTCTAATCTTTGAGGGGAGAATATTCCGTAAGATAGGGGCTATAGCAGTATAAGCCCCCTCCTAGTTCCAGTAAGTCGACACTCTGCCTGATGGGATCTGCAACATGCTCAGCCTGTTGGACAGGATTGATGGGTAGAAACACTTGAAAAAAGACAGTTCCTCAGCTAACTTGATCATACATCATGTAGTGCTTTGAAGGCGACAACTAGCAGGCCTATGACAAATTGCCGTGGCCAACTCATTGCTGCCAACTTGCTGCCAACTCACCACAGACAACTCACTGCAGGAGAACTTCCCATGACCAACTTGCAGCAGGACAACTCACTGTAGGACAAGAGTTACACTAATATTGAAAAAAAATAGTGGAATAGAATCATTAAAGAAAGGCTGCCAAAGGACGGACAAAATGAAATGTGAATGACAAAAATAAAAATAAAAATAGTGCTTTAATTATTTCAAGTAATTAAATTGAATTGTTGAATTGTCCCACAGTAAGTTGTCCCATGGCAAATTGGCTGGGGTGAGTTGTCCCATTCTGACAACTAGCATTTTGAATCGCATCTGGACACACACTGGTAGCCAGTGGAGCTCACAGAGTAATGGTATGACTTATGCCTATGGCTTAGTTACCTGTATTTAGAGTTGGTAAATATGCTTAAATATTGAATTTACTAAAAAAAATATCCAGTCAAAAACAATGCAGTGAAAGCTGACTACATTTTTTAAAAAATGTGATGAAGAGATTTTAAGCATTTTTCAATTATTTTTAGTGTATAGATGTACAGATGTAACTGAGAAACAGATTGTGATACTTCATATTTCCATTTAAAATCCACAGTATTCCATCTATTTGATGTGGGATAACATTTTCAGAACTGAGTTTTAAAATGAAGTTCTGCAGTTTGTTCTTTTCTAAAATAAGCATTTTAGGACATTTTAGCATGTTTCAGGTAAAAACAATTGCAAAAATAGTCTCTTTGATTCTTCTGTACTTAGGTATTAACTTCTTCAATACTACATAAATTAGTTGTTCATTTGACTGCAATATAATCTGCTTAATATTTGATATATTTCTTGTTTAATAAACTCTTTATAGGTAATATGTAGAAATGCCCAATGAATAATTTTTATGGTGCTGTAAAAAGCTTCAATTTTGTGATTAGATTGAATTACCTCATTAAAATAAATATTTTGAACTTCATTATCACGTGTTTTGATAAGTTGAACTGAATCCAAATATCTTTAATCAAAAACTTATTGAAGAAGCATCTTGATCTCATTTGGCTTTCGTTATGTATAAGTGGTATAACTGGAACAATAACAACCTATGATCATGCTCAGTGTCATTTGTTTCATTTAAGCATTTATCTACTACTTTGTATTGAAACTGAAGCATCTTGGGCAGCTATATAATGTTTTGACTAGATAAATAAATCTTACAATAGATTAGATCAATATAATTCAAGTGTCTTCATCTCATTTTAACCTTAAATAGTACCTAAGTTTCTGGTTATTACAAAATAATAATAATAATAATAATAATAATAATAATAATAATAATAATAATAATAATAATAATAATAATAATAATAATAATTTTATACCACCCTTCTCCCGAAGGACTCAGGGTGGTGTACAGGGCAATACAATAAAATACAATATATAAAAATTAAAAGAAATATTAAATACAATAGCCCAATTCAATAGATTAATACAAAATGTTAAAATACCCCTAAACCCATCAGACCAGGCCGGCTTGTTCAAATAAATATGTTTTTAGGTCACGTCGGAAGGAGCAAAGGTTGGGAGCCGTCCGGAGCTCCACCGGTAAATGGTTCCAAAGGTCTGGCGCGCCCACAGAGAACGCCCTCCCCCTGGGGGCCGCCAGTCGACACTCTTTGACCAACGGCACCCTAAGGAGGCCCTCTCTGTGGGAGCGCACTGGATGAAGGGAAGTTGATGCTGGCAGCAGGTGCTCCCGTAAGTAACCCGGACCCATGCCATGATCATGGACAATATTGCTAAAGAAGTACAAAATAAATTGAATTTAAATCCTACTTTCTAATAAAAAATATTCTCTGTATACTATTACGAATCATTTTTCTGTTTTTACATAAAAAATCATAAGTGTGCAGTTGGCTAGTAGTCTGATTATTCTAAATAACTGACTCATCAGATATCTGCAGATTTAGAGGGCGAGCAGAAATTTACACCTTTCAAAAAGAAGGTTCATTAAGGGCACTGTCTTTATCAGCCTACCACAATTCTTTATTATAAAACCTTGATCAGGGTAAGGTCCCAATCTCATTTTATTTCATTTCAGTCCTTTCAGACTTTTTAGGACTGACCACATTGAAATATAATATTGTCCCCTATCCAGGATCCTGGATTTAAGTGCACTCGGTATTAATGTTTGTTTTGTCCTCTGTTCCAGCATCCATTAAATGATATATATTGCAAATTTAATTTAAATTTGTCTAAAGAAACTTTCTGCATCTGAAAATATAAATATGTTATTACTACTGCTTTACTGGCATATAGGCTAATCAAGTTTATGATTAACTATATGACCCCTGAACGGTCTGTAATTATGCTAAATGTAGGTGACTCAATATAAAGAATATGCTAAACACATTAAAAAACCACTGGGGGCTTTTCCTGTCTATGTAATGTAACTAATTATTCATGACACATTTTCTATCTCCTATGTAATCCTATAATGAATTATTGTCAGGGCTCTCAGCCAGTTTAGCTGGGAGCCAGTGATCATCAACACAGAGCATTTTAACAAAGAATATTTTTTTTTAGCATTTCGATTGCTATGGTTCATGTTTTAGTAGATCACTATATTTCCCAAGACAATTGGCAAAACTATTTATTAACAGCAGCAGAGGAAATGCAGAGAATTTTCAAATACAAGGACACTGTTTTTCTCATTTTTGTTTATTCTCATTATAAACATATTAGCACAAAATTTGGGGGTTAATAAGATTATTCAAAATCTTAATGTAAAAACAATTCATACTGTGATAAAATTATTTGTAAATGATGTGCTCCTTTTTTAATATCCTGACAGAGATATAGCAGTTACAATTTGAACTGTATACATTTCATAGAAGGACCAGAAATCTGATGAATTATCCGCGGTGTTAGTCATCCTTAATAAAGAATAATGAAATGCCCTTAAGAATTTGCTGGATTTTATATTAGCTCAGACATTTAGTAGTAATTATCATAAAGAATGACATTAATTAAAAATACAGTCACAATTCTTTCTTGTAAAAGTTTACAATAGAACTTAATATTTGTCTTTGCTTGATCAGATACTCATAATTAAAAGAACTCTTCTTCCAAAAATGTTTTATTCCTGTTTCAAATCTTTATACATTATTACAATCGGGCAGTACAAGCGAATGTACTGTATGATAAAATTCATTTATACCAAACATTATTTTTTATAATTTTCTGTTCAAAATAGATCTCACATTATTTGAAATTCAAAATTTATTTAATGGATATAAATCATCAGTGCTACTTTTTTCCTGATATTTCCTGATATTACGACGTGAATATATGGACTTACAAAGTTTGCCAACTAGAGAAAATCCACAAAACTATCAACAACTTCAAAGGAATAAAATTCATAAGGGATGAGAAAAACACACACACACACACATTACCCTTCCTGAATATCCTCACCAACAGATGGCAAATAACAGAATTCTAAAAAAATTAATTGTAAAACTATTGTAAAACTACCCACACCCACCAAGTGCTCCACTACCAAAACTAACTCAACCTCTAAAAAGAGAAGCTGCATAACAATATGAGTTAGATTGGCACAAACACACTGTAGCAGTTTTGAATCTCAGAAAAAGGAAACAGCTCACCTTTACATCTTCCAACAAAATGGATAAAAACACACAACTTTATCAAAGAATGCCTGACCACTCAACCAACCATATGACAACCCACACAAGCTGTGAAAAGGTTAACTTTGCCATACATCAGAAACCTCTCAGAAACCACCTACAGACTATTACAACCACATGGCATCACTATAGACTACAGACTATTACAACCACATGGCATCACTATAGCACAAAAACCAACTGAAGTCCTCCAAAACAACCTCACTAAACCAAACGACCCAGCAGCCCCAGAAGAAAAAACAGGAGTCATCTACAAATGCAGTGTAAGGACTGTAGCAGCCACTATGTAGGACCAAGAGAAGACTAGGCTGGCACTCAGACAAATTGGCCATCAACAGGAACATAAAGATAAACATGTACAAGCTACTCAAAAGAGTCAATTGAAAAGCCAAAAAAGAAAGAAAGAAAGAAAGAAAGAAAGAAAGAAAGAAAGAAAGAAAGAAAGAAAGAAAGAAAAAGACCACAACAACTCCTCAGCAGTAATCAACACTCAGATGAGCAGAGATTAAGACCAAGATTAACACAGTACCAACAATCAAGAAGTAAACAATACCCCAATCAAGGAACTACCAATTCAGATAAACGAATAATGTTTGTTGATGTTGTTCTAGATCACATGTTTTATAATAAAAATAAAATATGCATGGCAGCAATTTCCTTTGCTTCTGCTATAGTTTGTCTGTTTGTTTACTTACTTACTTACTGCCTCTGGTGCCTACTTCTGCTAACTGTTCATCTCCATCAGTTTTTCTTCTCAATACCAGCCATTAAAGTTGTGTAAGAAATTAAATATTTCCAGTAGTGAGGCATACATAGGCAAGGTTACACAAATCATAAGCAACAATTGTCGTAGATAAACATCAGATTAAAAAAGAACTGCTATTTGGTGTTTGGTTTTTTTTTGCTTGGAAGAGTCTGTGGACTCTTTTATATCAGTAATACCACATGATTGCTTTATCTCTATAGCACATTGTATGCACAAACCTTTCTTTTTGACAAAAGCAGCAATGCTGACTCTATCGAGACACACCAATCAAAAATATTGACATGCTCTATTACAGTGTTCATCTATCAATATTTCCTCTTTTCATAACAGCTTTAATTTGTCTTTACAAAATAATAATTTCCTATCTAATTCACAAAAAAAATTCTAGAATAGGATGCATTCACAAACAAGATAAGGATGTATGTGGGATTACTGCAATAATTGGAGTACTATAGTATTTGAGACATGGAGCTAAAAGATTTATTTCCAGTATGTCAGACTGAAAAATGCAAAATGTCTTTGATTCCTTACATGAAGGAAAATTAATTGGTAAACATATTCTAATGTCAAGTTTTGAAATATGGTTTTGCTGGTGCAACACATATTGATTCTCAGCTTGCTAACAAATTTGGGGAGACCAGAGGGATTTGGAATACAGACTTCAAAGATTAAGAAGCCATTACACTAGGTGTCTGGCCAGACCTAGAGATGTTTTCTCATAACAATATTTTTCCACTTGATTGGACAATGTGACCTGTATCAGAGGGAGGTGGGAGAATTCAATGCTTTTACTATATTGGTTTGGGAGAGGTCTTACCAGAGCTGGTTTTGCTTTCATCAGTGCTGAAATGATGTACTCAATAAAGTTTTACATTAAGAGATCGGAATGTCTCGAAGGTGTTTGCTTGGTTGGATTAGTCAGTTGGAACCTTGACAGATGTTAAATTTCTGCTTTAGTCATTGAAGATAATTGTATAGAAAATTATTTTTATTTCTTGTCTGTTTTAAAGAGTCCTTTCTGATTTATTAGCTGTGGTTTTATTTGTATCATTTTATTGTTGAATTACAGTTTTGATAATCTTACAAGCCATCTTCTCCTCTCCTCTCCTCTCCTCCCCTTCCCTCCCCTTCCCTTCCGAATTAGAACAGTAAGAATTTGTAATCTGATGGAACAAGAAGAAGCAGCAACTCCATATGACAATAATAAACCAATGCAGAAGTGAACAGAAGACCAGAAGATCAAAGATTCACTTGCCACAGGGAAGCTAGCAGACAGCAAGCTACCACTATTCCCTGCAAGCCCTTTCTTAACTCTAGAACTAAGAGCTAATAAGGCTAATAATTGAGTACGGCATACCTGTTCTGTTTGTATCATTCCATTTGTATGGAATGATACATAGAGCTTATAAGGCTGAAAGTTGGAATTCAGAAAACAAGGTTAAAATATTAGCTGCAGCATCCAATCCATAAAACTGAAGGGAGGATGAACAATATAAACCATGGATGGTAAGGGAATTAATCTGGCTGTAAACCACTACTTTTCTTATCTTGATCAGGCATCTGAATTTTTCTTTTAAACAAACTGGGATGCTATTTGTACTCTGTCATTCAGTCAAATACTCTGAAATTATACACACTCTCTGACAGTCAGCACATAAAACAACAACCAAACCTCCCAATACTATCCCCCCAAAAAATGCAAAACAGGAGCAAAGCTGGAAAACTTTCAGACAATTTAAATAAAAGTAGATTAGAATACCTAAGTTTTTCATACCTATTTAAAGTCTCCAAGAAAGAACTTTGCAGAATGCCCCATGGGAGTCCATGCCATGAAAGCCATGGAAGATCCAGGAAATGGCCCTGTGTTAATCACTGGTAACTTTGCAGCACCCCCATGGCCAATCTCAGGGCTTAGTCAGTTTCATGGGTATTGGGTAATCTTCAGCTAATTAGTCTTTTAAGGTTTTAAAGCCAATCACCAGAATATTGATTCCCCACTCCCAAAACTGGTAACCATTTTAGCCAGTATTGAATAGTTAATATTCTTGGTGTCTGCAAACTACATCCAGGCAATTTGGTGTTTCTGAACTATGGATGTACTTCTGTTGTTCCTTAGAAGAGATGGAGATAATATATAATCTCCATGGAAATCATCCAGGCCCTGGTCCCTGCTTTTACTACATGTTAGGTAGATCTATGGCTATTAATAGTTAATGGTTAAGTCTTGTATTGAAAGAATATATAGTAATCCAGATTCAAAGAAGAGAAATACCCACACAAATACATACACGCTGATATTTTTAGGAGTTGTTGACAGATGCAGCACAGATGTCATATGCACTCTGAATCACTTTTTTCTTTTCAAATCCAGATTAATGTACCAGATTATTGTATCTCTGGAATCCATGTAATAGATCATTCTGATCACATAAGATTAAGGAAGGTAGGCTGACTCTGACTCTATCAGTGGTTACAGTTTTCCTTGATTCTGCTGTGGCTAAAAATACAGGTTAAGGTTCCTAGGGATAACAAAAAAAAAAACAAACCTATATTCATTTTCTATCAGATCTGATGAATAAATATGAATTCTCTCCTGGAGACAAAGAGATTTAAATGTAACATTTGAACAAAACACTATACAGAATTGAAAATGAATACATAATCCTGGAATGATAATACTGAATAGGTATTGCTAAGGAATAGCCAATGTTAACTGCAAAATATTTTTGTACCGTATATCTTTTCATTTCAGAATGGAACATTTTCTATATGCCCCAATATGACAAAAATCTTGATACAATGCAATTGATTGTAAGACCATACTAAGGAGCTGTACAGATACTATGTGCATATTGCCCATGGGGATACTAGTTCACAAATATGCTCAAAATGCATTGCTATAATTCAATCCACTGAGGGAATAAACTGAAGAACAAAATAGAATCTATACAGGGCCTCTACAGGGATAATGAATGTATCTTGTATTTCCTCAGATTTGTGTCTGCCATATTATTTTGTTCTGTGATCCAAATTAAATGTATACATCTGTGTGAGTAAAGGTCAATGAAAACTCAACTAGTAAATATGATTCTTACTTAGGTCACTGTGGAAGATGAATAATAGGGTGACATAATGATTGCTTTGTAGATTCTTGTATTCCATCTACTGAACAGAATGATGGGCTATATAATGACCTCATTACATACAGATGGATCCTCATAATTTCAAAAAGCATATTATAAAGGTCATACACAATTTAGTATGAATTGTGAATCGTCTGGGGATGTAATTGATAAATGAAAAGGATGTGCTGGTCACAGAATGTTATAACACAGCATCTGTTTTACTATATTAAGGAATATGGAGGTTGAATTGGAGTTTAAATATTTTTAAAGTAAACCTATTAAAATCAGCAGCACTTAATCCAATCACCAATGATTAAATATATTTATTCTAATGCATCTTGACTTGGGCTATTTTAAGCCTATTCTCTTATAGATTCTTATGTGGTGTTGGTCATATTAAGAATATAGGTATGTAAAAAGGCTACATAAGGATCCACATTCAAGAGCATAATAATATTTAGAATGTACATGGATACGTATCATTGACATGAAATGCATTGTTTTTCCTGCTGCATGAAAGTGTTATCTAAAAATGCTACATGCACACCTACAAATGACTCAAAACTATTGGAAATAAGTTCCCTGCACAGACGAAGTAAATAATACTCTTAGTCACATATTCTGATGCTGATATCTTTGTCTAGGTATAAAGCTCTTTAAAAAATAATTATATTTTTATATGAATTATTTATGTACAGTATAAATCCCTGGGACAATCTTCTAGCAGAAAAAGCAACAAGACATTTTACTTGTGCATACAATTTTACATTATACAAAATATTCCATTCATTTTTTTAAAAAAAGATTTCTTTGGAATCATTGGAAATTATCCAGCAATTAGAAGTAAAACTGGTGATTTAAATTCTTAATAAAATAGATGATAGATGATAGATAGATAGATAGATAGATAGATAGATAGATAGATAGATAGATAGATAGATAGATAGATAGATAGACAGACAGATAGACAGATAGATAGACAGACAGACAGACAGACAGACAGACAGACAGACAGACAGACAGACAGACAGACATTTAGACAAACAGTCAGTCAGTCAGAGTGGAATATTCCTTTTCACACATTTCATTTCTCAAGGTTATAATTTCCCCCCAAAGTTGCTTATAAAAACCAAAATAAATATCTGACTCTTTTGGTAGCAAATTTGAACAGACTGGATTTGGGGATATGCAATGAGCTTTGCATAAGAGACAACACAAAAATGATGCAATCTCCTTGCAATGTTGATATGGCAACTAATATAATTAGAAGGAAGCTTTTTTTAAAAAAAAATTAAAATAGAACTGTGCTAATAAACATTCAGTCTCAATTATTGAAAACTCAATGATGGAAACAGTATTTCTTTATTGGGAAAGATGCATCAGAACATTTTAACTTTTTATTGGCTAGTTCACTCTTATGATTTGTTTCCAGTGCCAGACAATCATTAATACATTTGTGCAAGATTACTGAATTAAAAAAGCAGTTTAAAAGCTGTTGTTTTACCTGGGCTTGCATATAGCCCTTTGCATATCTCCTCAGTACAATGGTTTCGAAAATAAACAAGACAGCAGTCAAAAATGTAACTAAGAGCTACTTAAATATGAGCTAACAGTGTGCAGCAGCAGCCAAAAAAGCCAATGATAGACTGAATTAATAGAGGGATAGAATCCAGATAACATGAAGTTCTAGTATCGCTTTACAAAATCTTAGTAAGGCCACACTTAGAATATTGCATCCAGTTTTGGTCACCACCATATAAAAAAGGTGTAGAGACTCTGGAAAGAGTGCAGAGAAGAGCATCAAGAATTATCAGGAGGCTGGGAACTAAAACATATGAAGAATAGTTACAGGAATTGGGTAGGTCTAGTTTAATGAAAAGAAGGCCTAAGAGAGACATGATAGCAATATTCCAATATTTGAGGGGCTCAAATTATTTTCCAAAGCACCTGAAGGCAAGACAATAAACAATGGACAGAAACTAATCAATGAGAAAAGCAACCTAGAACTAAGGAGAAATTTTCTACTGGTGACAGCAAGCAACCAATGGAATAGCTTGCATTCAGAAGTTGTAGGTCAGACATGTCAAACTCACAATGTCATGTGACATCGCGCAACATATCTGGACGGTTTTGCCATTGCCGGCAGTGGGGTGGGCACGGTTTCTGGATGATGCTTCTGGCCCGCGGGCCAGCAGTTTGACACACCTGTTGTAGATGCTCCATCACTGGAGGCTTTCAAAAGAGACTGGACAATCATTTATCTGAAATGGTATAGGGTTTCTTGCTTGAGCAGGGAGTTAGACTCCAAGGTCCCTTCCAACTCTATTATTCTATGCTCTATGTCCTAGGATAAGATCAGAAGGTCGGCAGTTTGGCGGGTCGAATCCTGAGTGCTGCGTAACAGAGTGAGCGCCTGTTACTCGTCCCAGCTTCTGCCAACCTAGCAGTTCGAAAGCACATAAAAATGCAAGTAGAAAAATAGAGACCACTACGGTGGGAAGGTAACAGCGTTCCGTGCACCTTTGGTATCTAGTCATGCCGGCCACATGACCACGGAGACGTCTTCAGACAAACGCTGGCTCTTTGGCTTTGAAATGGAGTTGAGCACCGGCCTCTAGAGTTGGAATTGACTAGCATGCATGTGCGGGGGAACATTTACCTTTTATGTCTGTGATGCTTATAGCAGATGTCTTTGCACTCTTTAGTAGCATACAGGAGAGGTTTATTTTTCTAATCTTAATCTAGCATTCCTGTTGAATAAAGAAGGTAAAAGTAGAAGTAACTTTTATTTGCTCAAAGATTTTATGTCCCTGCTAAAAAGAATTTAAGAAAAAAGGGGGAAGTCAATTTACATGTCCTAGCTTAGGCACAAAATTGCAATACTGTTTTTTGATCTGTGCAAATTGCCTACATTAATTAGTGCTCCCTCCCAAGTCTTATCGTCTTATCTCAGACTATTTCAGATGCAATCAAAGTTATAAAACAAATAATTAAAAGAGGCATAGGATGCATTCATTAAATATCTGCCAAACCATCTCATAAAAAAGCAAACAATCAATACACCACAGATCAAGGATAAGCTCAGTAACATTTTGAAGCCTTTGACTTGCTGAACTTTGAAAAAGTTCAATGAGGAATCAAAAAACAAAGCTGCATTAAATAAAAGGCATGATTAAAATTCAATCCTGATTAAATGATTAAAATAATCCTACCAGATTATTATTACTATAGTTATGAATCCAGGATATGAAAGCTGATATGAAATAGCATTTTTCTGTATATTCTTATTGTGTTTGGGACTATTCCTAGGTGGCATGCTATCTTTCAGAAGACCACTATGTGCAAGAAACCTAAACCAGTGTCCTATCTTTGGCTACTCTTTTTCACATGGCCTCACATTCCATGATACTATTTATCACATCAGGTTCTCAAAGTTTTTCTATTTCCATTTATCCTAAACTCATATTGGGGGAGGGCAGTTTTGTTGCAAACCTATTTGTTATTATGCTTAGTGATGATGTATCTACTTATGGAAATATCATGTATGTAAATCCTGTGGTCAGGTATTGTATAAAGTGGATGTTAGAGTAATTAATAATATAGAAATATTAGCCATAATTATACTACATATCTGCAAACCACACATAAACCTCAGAAAGCAGCTGATTCTATGAATAAGATCTTCTATTCCAGCTGTGACGAATCATTTAAAATATGCAGTTGTTAATTCATGCTTTATTCAGCATATAAAAATGTAAAACTGAAACAAATTGGAAATTCCCAGGGATTAATATAAGTTCTAGTATTGAAAAGGAAAGTCTAAACTCATTTACATGCACTCACTAATAACTATCTTGCCCAAGACTTCTTCTACCTTTAAAACTCTGCCTCAACAACTCAATTGGTCAACCAGTGTCTGTCAGTTTTATGTGTGAAACTGAATTCAGTTTCTTCACCTTCATTTGGACACAGACCATGAAGTCAAAAGAGTTTGGGATATGTGAATACAATTAGGAAGGGTCCATAAGAGACATCATGATATGCTATTTTCTTGCAGACTTCACTTCCCCACCCCAACTACAATTCTTTTCTGCATCTCAAAGGGTCCAGAAGTGAAATAAATTCCAAATAGTTCAGTTATCTCCTGATAACATGAAAAACCTACTAACAAGACAGCTGGCTGTTCAGTATTGTATTAAATTTTATCTCCTCCTGTCTGTGAAAGGAAGATAAATTCAATGCATAAACTTAATGTCAGAAATTCAGCTTCAAATAGCAAATCCCATTTCCAGTAATCTTTGGGCAAGAGATTTTTGCCCATAGTGCTACATATTCTGTGCTGCATGGGAGAGTTTGCCACCAAATCAAAATATGTGAAAGATGGTTTAAGACTGGGAGAATTATTTTTTTATGGCCAGAACTGCACTTAATGCTTTTGGGGGGGGGGCAGAATAAAACAAACTGGCTGGATTATATACAGGGAATATATATTTTAATTTAATTTAATTTAATTTAGCATGTAGCTATAGTTTTTTCATGCTTCCCATCTCAAAATGATGAAAAATCATGCAACTTATTTTATAAGGATGTGATTGGAAGGGAGCCAGTCTTCAATGGCCACCTAATTATCTTATCAATAACATGTGCACAGGAGAGCCAGGACAAGCATTTAATACCAGGTTAGCAGAATATTGGAAGACCCTGAAATACCAAAATATTGACAAAAGTTGATCATCTAAATAATCTATGAAATGTGGCAGATCACACAAAAATGCCATCTTTTTAATTTAATGTATACAAAAGTAAAATCCAAGAAGTAGTAGAATGAAAATAGCCAACCCAGTTAGTATATAAAGGCACTAAATTTGGAAGGACAAGAAATACAGAATTACTGAAATGACTTTAAAAAAAAAAACCACTGTATCCTGCAACACCTCAAAGAATGATCAATCATGTGACCTATTTAATTAAATGGCCACTAGTTTTTCAATCTAGTTATACTAATCATCTTATTATGGAAATATTATATTTTGTAAATTATTTGCAATTATGTTGTACACCAAAAAATTGTACTGAAAATAGCAAACAAAGCAGATTCAAGGAAGATTCACCAAAAGCCACAAACATTCTGTTGATTGTTATAAATTGTGTGGATAAGCATCTGATTCTAAATTATATACACTCTGTGAACAAAGTTTTTAAATAATGAAATATTGCAGCACCAAAGTGTTTGTAAAGGTCATCTTCCCATATAAAACTGCTGGTACTATCCATGGTACTGAAAGGATCTAAAAATTCCCATTTGGAAGTTTTGCTGTATTCCAAATTTACAGCTTTATAAGACACATTAAAGGTAAAGGTAAAGGTTCCCCCGCACATGTGTGCTAGTCGTTTCTAACTCTAGGGGACGGTGCTCATCTCTGTTTCAAAGCTGAAGAGCCAGCACTTGTCCGAGGACATCTCCGTGGTCATGTGGCCGGCATGACTGGACGCCAAAGGCGCATGGAACGCTGTTACCTTCCCACCGTAGTGGTCCCTATTTTTCTACTTGCCTTTTTACGTGCTTTTGAACTGCTAGGTTGGCAGAAGCTGGGACGAGTAACAGGCGCTCACTCTGTTACGCAGCACTCAGGATTCAACCCGCCAAACTGCTGACCTTCTGATCGACAGGCTCAGTGTTAAGAGCACCCAATTTATTGCTGTAATACGTTCAAACATATACCTTTATGAAATCCAGGAAAATATATCTGTCAACATATTTTTCTATAGAAAGTATTTTATCTGTGACCAACAGCAACAGCAATACACTAGATTGTCTACATGTTTTATCAACCTGTCACATTTCAGACTGGTCTGAAGTGCCATAATCTACTAGCAATCTAATCTACTGTTCAATTTTAACAAAGAAAAGCTATGCTTTGTTGCTTTTCCATAGCATGACAAATCAAATCAAATCTGAAGCCATGGCAAACACAAAGAATGATTATTCCATATAAACAGGCATGCCTATTCAACATCATGAAATTTAAATGAAATCTGTCTACTTTCTGATTATCCTTACAAAAACAATTACCCTTAATTTTACAAATTCTTAACCCAAAATATTTTGTATAGCATGCAGTAATCAAGATACATAAAGGGAATATTCCTCTTTTTTCATATTATTTTGCAAATGCTGGTATGAGTTGTCATAATTTTTGACAGGAGTACTCTTTTTTTTTCTTTTAAATACCCAAATATAGCTTACAAAGCAAACAGGAATTATCTCCATGTTAAGGTGTGCATCATTGTTGGCCCAAGGGTTATATTTGGTTTTTAAGTGGAATATCAAGGGTGGTTATATTACAAAAAATAAAGTGGAGCCATCTAAAGTGCTAATTGCATTGAATGATCCTAAGCATTTTTGCTAGCTGTGAAACTAAAGATATTGTACATAGTGTGCACACTCTATTAAGTCTCCTTTTTGATATTGAAATGTAGATAACCTCTTCCAATCTGTTGGTCACTATGTCATTCTGCAGTTTTGCTGGCATAGCTTAGTTATAATCTGTATTGCTTCTTCTTCTGTTGCATGCCATGTGCAATATGTGTTGATAATCCAACAGATCCTGTAGCCTCCCAATTAGGTAATTACCAGATTGCTGATTTAATTTAATCTTTTAGTACCAGAGGTTCTAGTAAGTAGGAAAAACTCTTCAGGTATTTTGGATCTTAACATTTCTATAGTACAGTTTTGCAGTTTCATTATGGTTTCCTAGGCCATACAATCCAACTATATTTTCTCTTTTATCACTCCCACATTGAGAATCCAATCTCCAAACGCAAGTAGCACATCTTGTTTACAAGTTCACTTTATTTCAAATTGAACTTGATTATGAAGAAAAGGACTAAGTCTTTCAATATTTGAGAGGCTGTTACAGAGAAGAGGAGGCCAACCTATTCTCCAAAGCACCTGCGGGCAAGAGAAGAAGTGACAGATGAAAACTTATTAAGAAGATATCTAGCCTAGAGCTATGGAGAAATTTCCTGACAACTAGAGAACAATTAACCAGTGAAACAGTTTCCTACAAAAGTTCTGTGTGTTTCATTACTGGGTTTGGACAGCTATTTGCCAGAATGGTATAGGGTCTCTTGCTTAAGCTGGGGATTGGACTAGAAGACCTCCAAGGCCCTTTCCAACTCTGTTTTCTGTATTCTACTCTGTCTTATGATATTATTTGGTCATAGTTTGCATTGTAGCCAAATACTGTTCTTGCTATACTTTTCCTAACTATAAAACCAACATGGTTCATTTTTTTTTGTTTTTCATATCCCGAGTAATAAACTGTTTGATCATCTGATTGAAAATGTCCAGTTCTCAAGTCAATGATGCTGACTTGATATCCATTTGTAATTGTTTCATTTCAATTTTATGTATTGAGCTTTCCTCTGTTCACGCTTCTTACATTCCATGTATGTACTGTAATTCTATCTTTGCAGCTTTGGATTTTCTTTTCCTGTGTGACAACGTCAGCAACTATACATCCCAAAGATTTTAATAAAGCCATGTCATAAACAATGAACAATCCTCAGCTCTCCCTTACTGGCTTGTTGAGTGCCATCTGACCTGAAGGGTCCATCATCTGGCACTATATGTCAATCATTTTATATTTTCTATCCATATGGTTTCCTCAGTAAAAATACAGGAGTGGTTTACTGTTGCCTTCTGCTGCACAGTTTGAGTCTGTGCCTTTGTTATCGTCAATAAAGTGATCATCTGCCTCTGATATCTTCCTATATTGCTACTGCCCAAGATAGGTTTCTGCTTACTTTAGCTGGTCAGCTGGATTGACCTTCATGCTTGGGTATCCCTGCTGGGGATATATACTCTTGGTATACAATGTCTGACCTTCTTCATTCACCCCTCCTAGGAACATACCCCCACCACAAAGAGGCAGCAGAGCAGGACTTGGGGAAATTTATGGAATAAACCTATCAATATATAATAAAATGTTGACAAGAACTCCTACTTACCACAGGATTTGTGATGCTAGTTAACAAGTGAAACTTTTTGTATTTTCTTTTTGCCTTAACAGAGCTTGGTGAGAAGAAAAATTTAAAATGAGGGGAATTTTCTGAGTTTCTCAACAATGACACGAATTCCCCAGGTTTAAAGCTAGTAGCTGTTACCTTATACAGCAAAGATGATGTTAATTTTCTCTGAATGTAGGTAGAAGCTCCAAAGCATGTTTTTAACTCCCTACTGTATCAGAGTATCAATGATTTATCAGGCAGGAGAGGTTTGTGGGAGAAAAACAACAGCAGCAGAAGCACACTATTTTTTGTAGCCTCTCAACAGGAATGGGGTTAGATCAACTTTTCTCTATAAAGCTGCTTACCTTCAAACAGACAGTAAATCACCTCTTGCTTGCTTTTTTTTCTTTTTGTGCAAAGAGCACACCAAAAGGAGCATCCCTATCACTCTAGATAATGCATCGCTGAGCAAATGAACGATTACTTGTCGGCCCATCATATTGGCTAGGGGGAAATTCAATTTTAGTAGCTCTCCCCAGCTCATGAATTCCTAACAGCCTTTAAAAATCCAGTATAAAATCACCCAAATGAAAACGGTGATATGGCTGACTAACACAAAAGTTAACACTCTGAATAATGGCTCAAATCACCAGTTTCAAGGCAGTAAAAGGAAAAAGGTGATCCACTTGTTCCCTGACTATATTGGAGATGTGATTTCTTTTTTTAATTTGGCATTATGTGACCAGGGCCAGATTGGAAACAAGCTATCTGGTGAGCTTGAAGGTTTTAAACAAACCACTAAGCATTCTTTTTGCTGATGTTTTCCACAGTGGTACTCAACTGTAAATATGCATACTTACATTAATTATAAAGCACAGAGGCACAGGCAGTGCATTACAACAGAGTGTTAAGAAGCAGATCACAGAAAGCTAGGATCAAATCTCACCGAGCAGAATTGGTTTATACTAATCATAAAATCCATTTTTAAAAAAATTAATAATGATAACAAACACAGAAAGCTTTCCTAATGCACTAATACACAAATAGGTGGAGAGATGTATTTGCTTATACAGTATTTCTGTCGGGACAAGTCCAAGAATGACATAAAATAATCCAGCCAAAGTTCAGTTCCTTATTTGCTTACATCTAATAGACAGAATCTTGCCACATCTTCGCAGCCTAACAGATATATACTGGGAAATTCTAGGGAGTGCCTATTCTAACTCCCTTCTTCTGTTTCCTATCCAGCTCTGGACTGGGTTGCCTTTTGTCTCAAGCACTTTATTGGAATGTGCTTTTCTGTCCTGGGCAACTATAGTTTCGCTACAGTCCATCACAATTAGATATTTCAGAGGTCTTTTTTTGGTGAATTCAAACCACTTCACTATGGTCAGGATGCAAACAAATATGGAAGCAATTGCACAGAGTAGGCAGGATTTTGAATTGGCTTCCATGCTGTCCAAAAAACTCTTTTTGAGATGCAGGTTGTAATATGGCACATTATAAAGTTGCCAAAGAGCAGCATGATCATACTTGAAATGTTGGTCTAGAGTGGCCAGCATAACAGTAGTTTTTATTACTGCAAATCTGCTGCTTGTGTTTTGCTCCATTACATTCAACCAGAAGAAATAGAGACTTAAAATGACAAAGGGGAAGTAGAATTTCAAGGCAACACTACACAAACAGGGAAAAGTTGGAAAGACATTTAGCAAACCTCTAGCTTTCCTTCAATAAAATTGTTATAGAGTATGAAATCTGGAACTGCAAGTACCTCCAAATTCTCCACATTCGAGAAGGGGAAAATGTGCAGAATATTCTTTGATATAATGAAAATTTCCAAGTATTTGCATTTTATTTTTTTAAAAAATGCTGGCCTAGAAAAAGATTAGTCATAAATAATTTAAATTTTACAAATGTATTTCTAAAGCTGCAAACAGACACTCCATCCCTATTTAGAAGAAACCTGAATCACCAAGCAATCAACATCACACAATACGTTTATCAACCAGGGCATTCAGATATGTTTCAAATTCTGTATTAATGTCTGACGTAGGACGCTGAGCTTGTCGATCAGAAGGTCGGCAGTTTGGTGGGTCGAATCCCGAGTGCTGCGTAACAGAGTGAGCGCCTGTTACTTGTCCCAGCTTCTGCCAACCTAGCAGTTCGAAAGCACATAAAAAATGCAAGTAGAAAAATAGGGACCACTACGCTGGGAAGGTAACAGCGTTCCGTGCGCCTCTGACGTCTAGTCATGCCGGCCACATGACCACGGAGACATCCTCGGACAAGCACTGGCTCTTCGGCTTTGAAACGGAGATGAGCACCGGCCCCTAGAGTCAGAAGCGACTAGCACACATGTGCGGGGGAACCTTTATCTTTATCTTTTTATGGGATGAACAAGAAGAAAATTTGGAAGTCTTAATAATGACTTGTACTTTTTCTTCATAAAAATAATATGCAGGAATTCAATGCAAAATGTAAGATAATGATGTGCAAAACTATGCTTTATATTGCTAAAGTCACTGGTAATACTCTATTAGATGATACAGCTCTGAGATGAAACTTTCTTCACCATCAGTATGGCAAACTGAAAGGTTTTCCTTAACTCCAGCAGGTCTCTTTTCTTGGAAACAAATGTAGAAGTGAACTTTGGAAAATATGGTTTTGGACTCCAGGATAGCTTATTGCCCTGGGATTCCTGGGCTCCCAGGTCTAACCGTGCTTTGCTTTCAACCTATACACAATTTGCCAGGCCTTTACCAAATGGAAACTTATTATTTTATTTTAATAGTCTGTCTGTTTCTATGGTGGAAAAAGAGTGACCTCTTGTGGAATTTCATATATATATATGAAATACGTATATACATACATATATATATATATATATATATATATATATATATATATATATATATATGTAAATTACTAACAAAGAATTAAAGGGAAACTGAAATGCATTTCTAACTCTTTAGTCTTCATCAGTCAGCTATACCCTTCTGAGATTCTAACCTGGGCAAACCTATATATAGGTTTGTATGTGGATCTTTGGTCATTCGGGTTTTTTCCCCACGTAAAATTGAAGGTGTAAGAGCAACGTTTCGACAAAATCTCATGTATACACACACACACACACACACACACACACACACACACATACATACATGCGTGTGTGTGTGATGTGTATATACATACATGCACACAACACCATTCCAATTAATTCCATTTTTAAAAGCAACATTGATTTCACTTTTTAAAAAATGTTAATCTTTCTGTAATATACTGAACCTAAAGAAATAATGAAAGGCAGTAACTGAGATTAACAAGACATAACTCTATTAAAAGATTAAACAAGAGTAAAGCAAAGCAGACTGTTAATAACTATAGATGGAATCAACACATGCAACTAACATGACTAGGGAGACTAGCATGGAGCCTTGGTGGAGCAGTGGGCTAATGCCTCCTTAAGTAACACCAGCTGCCTGCAATTAGTGCAGGTTCGCATCCCACCAGGCTCAAGGTTGGGGTTTGTGTGAAAGCCCTAATAAGCAGGCATATACATAGAATGAAGGCTACTGCTAAGCACATTGATTTGTGCTTCTTAGATTGTAAGCCGCCCTGAGTCTTCGGAGAAGGGCGGGATATAAATGTGATTAAATAAAATAAATAAAATAAATAAAATGGATAAACTGTTAAGATTATTCTTCATAGCAGTAGGGCCAATGCTAACATATTCTCTCCTGTGGGAAGGTAAATATGAGATACTTATTAAATATATTACATACTCACTATTTCATATACAAGTGTCCTGCTTACATTTCATCCAGTTTTGTGAATATATTACCATTCCCATTTCAGCTTAGATGAAGTTCCCAGATATTTGTCAAATATGTCTTAGAGCTTTTGTGTAACAAGATTGCATTCTCTCTCCCAGTTTCAGCACATGTGAAGTTAAGATGGATTTAGAGCTCTGAATATAAGTAACTCAGGAGAGGAGGCATGGTGGATTTCCAGAAAAAAAATCCAGAAATAGCAATATACACTTGGCAAATTCTACAATCTAGTAAATTCTAAATTCTTTGATCTGAAACTGGATGAATACCAGATAGTAATTTACTTGTAGCAGAGGAAGAAATGAAATATCTCCATTAACATAACCACAACGAGTGAGTGAGTGTCTTGGATGTGTGTTTGTGTGTAGGTGTGTGAGAGAGAATGTTTACTATGCATTGTCATCAGATGTGACTATATAACATCATCATGCCAAATAAGAATGACCAGGAAATATTGCCTTCACACTCAATTTTTTTTTAGATATTGGCTGAAAACCAATGCAACTTATTATAGCTAAATATCTATGGAGATTCTCAGTCATCCAGGTGGGATGATTTGAAAGAAGGGTCAAAGAGGCCATCTATGTCAAAATTGAACAGCCCTCTTTCAACAGAGGGGGAGGGATACAACATTATTTATCTCCAGTCTACAACACAGTCTTTTCAGCAGTTCCAGGAAGGCTCCACACCCATTTGCACTACTCAGGTGACCCTGAGGGCACAGATAAACCTCCACGTGGCTTCAACAACTCTCTAAAAGAATGCAAATGACCATCTGTCTGCAAGGAATATAAATCCTTCCATTCCCCACCATCCAGTCAGAGCTGAAGAAGTTTTTTGGATGAGAATTGGATCATCTTCAAATAAAAACAAGAAAGTCCAGCTGACTCTTGAAAAACCATCTATGGAACATGCAATCTGTTAATGCAATAAAGTCACAAAGCCAAATCGAGTCAAAAGTATTGTTTCCTTTCCTCTTTCTGAACTGGTTAAAAGTTTTGCTCTCTCTTTTTAAACACCCCGAATAATCCCTAAAATAGGAACATGCTTTGGAGAGAGGTTCAATTACTGTTAGCGTCCACAAGTAGTAGATCCTAAAAACATATGAAATAACTCAGCTAGTTTCAACTGCAGCTAAATCCATTCACAAAATATTTTTATACTTTAATTAATACTAGACCACACTAAAAGTAGGTACTGTATCTCCTATGAAATGTATATCCCTTACTTTCTGTTTCCTAAGAGGATCCAATCATTGACTTAATTATCCCATCAGCTTAATGTTTATGTTCGCATCTTACAATATTACATAGCAATTAAATTAATTTTGGGGAAAACATATAGATATAAGGATCCTTTAAAACAGGGGTGTCAAACTGCTAGCCTGTGGGTCGGATGCATCATGGCAAAACTGCGCCCACCGCATTGCGAGCAATGGAAAAAAGTCACGATACGTTGCAACACGTCACGTGATGTTGCGAGTTTGACCCCGCTGCTTTAAAACAATAGTTTTAACTGATGTGCTATTAATACTAATTTATGCATGAATTTTATTTAGTTTCTAATGTAGTGTGATTTGCTTCTGAAATATCTCTATGTCACTGAAAAGTGAAACATCAGCAAGTTTATCAAGCATAAAATCATTAGGACAGTTTGGAGTATAAATTCAGGATCAGATCTGGCCATGAATGTAAAGAAAGCAGTTTTCTCCATTATGTATGTCTCCATTATGTATGTCTGTAACCTACAGTATGCATGCATTGTAGGCTTCATTTCGATAGGTTGATCCAACAGCATCAATGAAATGCTACTTCTATTCACAAGGCCCAATCAGTCTAGTTGATTTCTGTTCTATCCATGCAAACCATTCTTAGACATTGCAGTTGCTTAGGGATACTGTAAATGAATTTGTGGAAAAAAAATGCAATCTATTTTAAGAAAACAATAGTTATGTCAGGCTGATTGCCATCTTGTAATCTGGGCAGACAGTTTTAAACATGAAAAGCACAGTAAGGGACATGCCATACTGTTCTGTTCCAATTTCTACTTAAGGTTTCATTCATATTTGTTTTTTTAATTTCCATAACAGATGTTTTACTTCTTTGATATATGGTGAAAGTAAAATATGGACAGAGTAGTTGATCACTGAAGAAAACAAATTGCATGTTCTGTGAATTGACTTTCTTAAACATTTGACCTAGTTTGTAAAAATGTTGAAAGTCACAATACAAATAGGGCTATTATACCGCCCCCCCCGAATACGAAGCATCAGAAGACTCAACAGCAGAAATATTGCATTGATATATACAAGATTTCTGCTTTTGCATGACCGCAGTCACTAATGTAAAGTGTGAATATAAAAGTCAAGGGTGCAAATAACCAAAACATAATATAAAAGCTACTGTGAGAGGTGAGCCTGAACTGGACATTTAAAAAAGTTTAAAACTGGGAGGGATAAATGTACTCACAGGTGTACTGTCATCCGAAAAGATGTTCATACTGATAGAGCTGCTCATTTTGCCTGATGACAAGGAAGGTGGTGAAGGACTGCGCTTTTCTAAATGGTTCTGACTCTGTATATCTTGACGTTGGAGATATTCACGCCATGCTCTTTGAATGCTATATGAAATTTGAAAGATGGATGAATATGAGCATATATTTTATATTCCTGCATTTCTCTAGACACCCATTCTGGAAGAAGATTTTGCACACTATGGGAAATACATTTCTTAAAAATTTCTCTTTTGAATGCTATATTAAAGACATATTAATGGAGGACCCCCAAGGGCTCGCAACTTGGGGGTCCTCCTAGATTCACGGCTCACCTTGGAAGATCATATAGGAGCCGTGACTAGGGGGGCCTTTGCACAGGTTCGCCTGGTGCGTCAGTTGCGGCCCTATCTTAGCCGGGATGATCTGTGCACGGTCACTCATGCGCTCGTGTCCTCTCGTCTGGACTACTGCAACGCTCTCTACATGGGGCTGCCCTTGAGGACCACTCGGAAGCTCCAACTGGTACAGAATGCAGCCGCGAGAGTGGTGTTGGGAGTCTCCCGATACTCCCACGTTACACCTCTGCTCCGTGAGCTGCATTGGTTGCCAGTTGTCTTCCGGGTGAGATTCAAGGTACTGGTAACGGTATTCAAAGCACTCCATGGCATGGGGCCGGAGTACCTCAGGGAACATCTGCTGCCGGCATCAAGCTCCCTGCGCCCTGTGCGTTCCCACAGAGAGGGCCTCCTCAGGGTGCCACCGATCAGAGAATGTCGATTGGTGGCCCCCAGGGGGAGATCCTTCTCTGTGGGCGCTCCGGAGCTGTGGAATCAGCTACCGGTTGAGCTCCGGATGACGCCCGATCTTCGCTCCTTTCGCCGCGATCTCAAGACATTTTTGTTTGTACAAGCCGGCCTAGCCTGAGGGGGAGTGTTGGGGTTGTTTTATCTTTTGTTTTTTAATTTTTCTGGGGGTTTTTAGCGTTGTATTTATATTGTTTTTAACTAGGGCAATTGTTTAATCTGTTTTTAATGTTTGTATTGGTTTTTTTATTCTGCCCTGTGAACCGCCCTGAGTCCTCAGGGAGAAGGGCGGTATATAAATGTTATTAAATTAAATTAAATTAAATATTTTTCCCTAAAAAGCTTCATCCAATAATAATTCCTAAGTGGTGTTTCCCCCAGTGAAGGAGGAATTTATCAGAACAAGTCTCTGGGGCAAAGGTTCATCAGCCTACCTTGTAAAATGATCAGGAGAACCTGCGGAGGGAGCAAAGTACTCTCTCCACAATTTTAAATAAATGAATATATTTTAAAATCAAAGTCCAGGGTTAAAATTACATACTTAGAGTGTATCACAGTGGGAAAATTAATCATATAAATTAAATATGCAGTCTTACATAGAAAGTCTCAAAAGTCGTACTAAATTCACTTACAGCTAACTTCAGATAAGATATTTAATGAACATTTCCATTCACTTTTTTGATAAAGCATTAAAGAAACAATCTTAACCTGAACAGATAGAAAAAACTGATGTGCTGGATTAAAGTAAAAGTTTACCTAATTCAGCATTCAATTCCTACAGTGGCTACCAGATGCTTGTGAAAAACAAAATGTGAGTGTAGCATTTTCCTTTGGTGGAACAAGAAAGATGTGTGGTTTGAAGGAAATGTAATGTTTCCATTTCTATAATTTTACTTTATAGAGATTTTTTAATAAAAGAAACCAGAAAATAATCCTTGAAATTAGCTCTTTGGTTACCTGTATTTACCTCTCCACACAAGCATTACTGTTTGCTATACACTTCTGACCAAGATGGACAAACTTCCTAAAGTTGTTGTGAAAAAACTCTATGCTTTATGTCACTAGTCAGGTCTTGACATCCCTTACCACCTGTTCAAATGGATGGGTAAGATGGTGAGAGCGAAGTTCACTTTTTCCTTCTGTCTAACATGGTCCTTAGGGGATGCAGTGGCTCAGTGGGTTAGAATGCTGAGCTTGTCGATCAGAAGGTCGGCAGTTTGGTGGGTTGAATCCTGAGTGCCGCATAACAGAGTGAGCGCCTGTTAATAGCCCCAGCTTCTGCCAACCTAGCAGTTCAAAAGCACGTAAAAATGCAAGTAGAAAAATAGGGACCACTACGGTGGGAAGGTAACAGCATTCCATGCACCTTTGGCATCTAGTCATGCCGGCCACATGACCATGGAGACGTCCTTCTGAATTAAAGTTTTGTAGCACTGAGTTCATACTGATGTCATATTCAAAGAAATCCATGTGAATAACACCATCTTCATTCCCCAAAATTAACAACGTTTTCATGCTGAAGCCTGGATGATGATGATGATGATAATGATGATGATGAAGACAATGATGATTGCAAGGGATTGTGTTAATATTCCATGGAGTGGGGCTTTGTTTCCCGGTCATAAAGATGAACCAATGTTTTATTGATTATCACAATTCTGAGTAGAAATTTCTCACCTTCATTGTTTTGGCATGACAAAAATTATTGGCAAATTTCAATTCTTGAAAGGCATCCAACCTGCATAATCAACCAGTATTGAACAATATCAATAATGTGACCCAGTGTCCCTTTCAAATGCATTTTGAGTAAATTGTGGATTGTCAGTTGATCAAACTTTCTCATATGGAACTTATTGGTTGTTGTCATATTCCTTTGTAGTTCACAATTTTTGACCCTGTTTGTGGACTAGGTGACAGAACTCATATGAACAGAGTCATTACCACAAAAAAAATTGGTGGTCATTTTCTTTACTTTGGCAGACAAAAGTTTAATCACAACAGACTGCATGAAGTGTACTTACTTGAGGCTTTCATTTCACAAATAGCAACAGAATCTTTTCTCACTACAACTTTCCTTCAACTGAAGTCAAAGAACAGATGCCAAAGATGTCAACATTTTTGATGTCATGGTTCCGATAAAAAAGACACATCAAAGAGCACTGCATGATTATTTATTCTAAAAAAGTCTATAATGAGCAGAACGGAGCATCGGCACTCATGGATGGATGCCAGAATCTGAATTCTCCTCCCCTTGACACACCACATCATACAGAATTTTCCTCCCTTATTTACATGTCATGAATCACATTTACCAATTAATTTAACACACGAAATTTCACTTCCCTTCTGAAGCAGCTATTCCTTATCTTGTCAAAACATCCGGGTTGCATTCCACCCACGCTTTAGTGATTCAAAACCAAACAGTTAAAGCAAAAGGCTGGCTCTTATATTGTCAGTGCAAAAACATGTCAATGTTTGCAGCATTGACATTTAGTTTGTCCATACTGCTATGTCTTTGCAAGCTATAATCCTAAGGGCATTACTTTTCATGCAAAGTTCATGTATGCATCATAACTAGGAGCCATTGATACTTTTATCTTCCACAAAATAATGTGGATTCATAAACTTTTCAACAAGAAACATCTGTATGATATTTCAGTTGGTGCACCACCACTGTTGCTCCCAATACCTTTCTAGAGTCTTGGTCAGACAAAAATCTGCTTTTTTTCCAAACTCTGCAGAACAAACTGCTTTGATTTTAGACAGAATTTCTTCAGAAACAGTTATATAAAATAGAAATAAAAATATATTTGTTTTCTATTTTTTCTTGTCTTCTTATTACCCTTTTTGCTGTTTTGTGAAAGAAGCGTCATTTTTTTTTTAAAAAAACAGGTATTATATTCTGAACTGTTTAGATGAGATATCTACAAACACCAGATGGCAGTGTAATATCAAAGAAGCTTTGATTGGGGGAGCTGGGGAGGGGAGGGTCGGGGGGGATGGGGGTTTTTAATGGAAAATTGTATTGTAAAACTTTTCAATAAAAAAAAAAAAAAAAAAAAAAGAAGCTTTGGATTTTGAATAGCTTCCTGCGATGTATAGTAGTTAATACAAAACATTGCTTTTAACATTACAACTGAATACTTGTCTGAAGAGAACTTCCAGAAAATAGCCTTATGATATTCTAATGCAGTTCCTTAAATTCTTGTACCGTTTCTCTGCTTCTTCTTCATTGCAAATAAAGGATAAAAAATGGATAGAGCAATTAATCGTAAAAAAATTGCAAAAAGATTCTTTTAGTAGACAGTCTGTGATTGCCAGAACCAATAGCTCTTTTCAGTGTCACACACACACACACACACACACACACACACAAAGAAATCACCATGATAGAAAAAAGATGCCGATACTCTAGAACAGGGGTGTCAAACTGCCAGCTCACAGGCCAGTTGCATCATACGGAGGCTGTGCCCACCCCAGTACCGGCAATGCAAAAAAAAAGTCACAACATGTCACGTGACGCGGCAAGTTTGACACCAGTGCTCTAGAAAGAATACAGAGAAGAGCAACATAGATGATCAGGGGACTGGAGGCTAAAACATATAAAGAACAGTTACTGGAATTGGGTATGTCTAGTTTAATGAAGAGAAGGACAAGGGGTGACATGATAACAGTGTTTCAATATCTAAGGCAGGGGTGTCAAAGTCACAACTTTTTTTCCATTGTCAGCAATGGGGTGGGCACAGTTTCGGCATGAAGCATCTGGCCCGCAGGCTGGCAGTTTGACACCCTGATCTAAGGGGTTGCCACAAAGAAGAGGGAGTCAAGCTATTCTCCAAAGCACCTGAGGGCAAGTCAAGAAGCAATGAATGGAAACTAATCAAAGAGAGAAGCAACCTAGAACTAAGAAAAACCTTCTGAAAGTTAGAACAATTAATCAGTGGAACAACCTGCCTCCAGAAGCTGTGAATGCTCCAACACTGGAGGTTTTTAAGAAGTTTGTCTGAAATAGTATAGGGTTTCCTGCCTGAGCAGGGGGTTGGACTAGAAATCTCCAAGATCCCTTTCAATTCTATTATTATTATTATTATTATTATTATTATTATTATTATTATTATTATTATTATTATTATTATTATTATTAATTCATTAAAAATGAACCTCAGTCAACTGAACATTCAAATTGACTGGCACTAATGGTTGACACGGGTTGCTGCCAGCATCCTAGGTATCAACCAGGTATCTCCTTAAGATGTTCTGAGTAGCGCAGTTTTTTGTAGCTTTGCTGGAGTTATTGCAGGAAGCTGATGTATTTTGCAAAGTTTTTGGACATAGTTCCCAGTGCCACAATGACAATGGGTATCACTGTTACACGTTTCATCCATAATCATGCAATTTCGATGGCCAGGTTGCGGTATTTCGTAGTTTTTTCCAGTTCTTTTTCATCAACTCTGGCATCTCCTGGTACAGCAATATCAATTAACTGTATGCTTCAGTTCTCTATGACTGCGATATTATTATTATTATTATTATTATTATTATTATTATTATTATTATTATTATTATTAGCCCATATATCTCTGGAACAGTGTTTGAATTGCTGATGATCATAATTTTTAAAAGTTAATAACTTGCTTTCCCATCACAAAAATCCCAGGACTTACAGAAGTTCTTATTTTCAGTGACATAACTGACTTTCAGACACACACAAAAACCCATAACCAAAAGTATTATAAAGACTAAAATATATCGAAACAAGCAAATAAATTCCATGGAAGTGGTGGAAGCATATGATACCTATATTTTGTTTTGAAGTTGTCAAAGGATTTATTTATATCTGCTTTTACCTATTGCCCTAAAGCAAGACCAAATGAAATCAAAACAAGAAGAAGGTAGAAATGGTCAGGTACATACTAGTTTTCTGTATGACAACATACTTGTTGCAATTGAGAGAACATTTTCAAAGAAGCCACAGCTGCTCCTAACTCTCTGAAAACTGCACCAATGATATGTTGTTGTTTTTCTGCAACAGACTGATGTGATTATCCTTTGGCCCCTCTTCAACTCAGCTGAAAGGTATTGAGACATGCCTCAGAAAAGATCTGGAGGGATTGAGGTATGATGGAAATCGAAGAGAGGGAAATCCTGTATTCTGCTCCTTGGATATTGGGTTTCATTCTCATTCTGTTCCAAAATCTTATGTTAAATGTAATTTGTGAACTAACTGCACAATGTCAAAAAAATGAAAAGATTTTCTTTCCTTCACAGTTTATCTTTTGTGTACAGCTACATCACAAAAATATTTTGATATTATATGATCAGCATCCCTGTGATTAAAATGCAAGACAAGGGCTATGTCATATTTTTTTTTATTGAGATTTTTATACCGCCCTTCTCCCAAAGGGACTCAGGGCGGTTCACAGGGCATAAATATAAACACCAATACAAACATTAAAAAATAATTAAATTAATGCCCAAGTTAAAACCAGAATAATAAAACAAACCAATAAAAAACCCAAGTACCCCCATCAGGCCAGACCTGCTAATTCAAATAAATGGGTCTTCAACCCGCGACGGAAGGATCGGAGGTCTGATGCCATCCGGAGCTCGACCGGCAGTTGGTTCCATAACGCCGGAGCACCCACAGAGAAGGCCCTCCCCCTGGGGGCCACCAGTCGACATTCCTTGACAGGAGGCACCCTGAGGAGGCCCTCTCTGTGGGCGCGCACAGGGCGGAGGGGAGTCGACGCCGGCAGCAGGTGGTCCTCGAGGTATCGCGGACCCATGCCATGTAGGGACTTAAAGATCATAACCAAAACCTTGAACCTTACCCGGAAGACAACTGGCAACCAATGCAGCTCACAGAGCAAAGGTGTAACATGGGAGTACCGGGAAACTCCCAAGACAACTCTCGCGGCCGCATTCTGTACCAGTTGGAGCCTCCGAGTAGTCTTCAAGGGAAGTCCCATGTAGAGAGCGTTACAGTAGTCTAGGCGAGAGGTCACGAGCGCATGAGTGACCGTACACAAGGCCTCCCGGTCCAGATAGGGCCGCAACTGGCGCACCAGGCGAACCTGGGCGAAAGCCCCCCTAGTCACGGCCACTATGTGATCCTCCAAAGTGAGTCGTGAATCTAGGAGGACTCCCAAGTTGCGAGCCCTATCCACAGGGGGTAAAAGCTCACCCCCCATAGAAAGAGGTGGAACATCCCAGGTGTCTCGGGAAGCCGGAATGTACAGCCACTCAGTCTTGTCAGGGTTGAGTTGAAGTCTGTTCCTCCCCATCCAGACCCGAACCGCCTCCAGGCAACGGGACATCACAGCGAGGGCATCACTGGGGTGGTTTGGGGTCGAAATAAAAAGTTGGGTATCATCAGCATATTGATGATACCCAACTCCAAAACCACGAATGATCTCACCCAGCGGTTTCATATAGATGTTGAACAGGAGAGGCGAGAGGACCGACCCCTGAGGAACTCCACAAGCGAGAGTCCTAGGGGTCGACCTCTGCCCCCCTGCCAACACCGACTGCGAGCGTCCCAGGAGATAGGAGGAGAACCACTGAAAAACCGTGCCTCCCACTCCCAATCCCCTGAGACGCTGCAGCAGGATACCATGGTCGATGGTATCAAAAGCCGCCGAGAGGTCTAATAGGACTAGGACAGAGGAATATCCCCTATCCCGAGCCCTCCAGAGATCATTCACCAGAGCGACCAATGCCGTCTCCGTGCTGTGCCCGGGCCTGAAACCCGATTGGTAAGGGTCCAGATAATCCGCTTCATCCAGGACTAGAGGGAGCTGATGCGCCACCACACTCTCAACAACCTTCGCAAGAAAGCGAAGGTTGGAGACTGGACGGAAGTTGTTCAATACAGCTGGGTCCAAGGCAGGCTTCTTGAGGAGAGGTCTCACCACCGCCTCCTTCAAGACGGTGGGGAAATAACCCTCACTCAAAGAAGCAGATATAACCGCCTGGAGCCAGCCTCGTGTCCTCTCCCTAGCTGCGTAGACCAGCCAAGAAGGGCACGGGTCCAATAAGCATGTGGTGGAACTCAGCTTCCCCATAATCCTGTCCACTTCATCAGGGGTCACAGAATCAAACTCCTCCCAGATAACATTGACAAGACCGCCCGTGTCCTGATCGTCAGACTCTGCTACCTCTTAGGCAAGCCCATCCTGACTCTTTCAGCATTTTTTCTTTGTTCCGAAATCAATGAGCCACACTAAAATCTCTTCCTAAATTCCACATTGTATTATCATGCAGAACTGTTAGTTTATGGAATCTGAATGGGCCCCGATCTGCTCTCCTTGCCATTGTTTTTGTTTACCTTATATTTAAATAACAATGAAGGCACGGATACCCTGAAGTAAATTGGCCAGGCCAACAAGATCCCCTGAAGTCAAGTAATATTGTAATTGTCAAATTATTTTAGGTCACTTACACTTTCACTTTTGATTCCAAGGGCTGTAAATTAATATGATATTTCTCAATATTATTCTCCATGTCCATGTCCATAGCAAGCTGATGGCTGTTAAGAAAAGAAGTTCTTCAGTATATTCATTCTTATCCACTTTGAAACAAAACATGTTGAACCTGCTTACTTTAAAATAGCTCTCCTCAACACAAAATATTAGTCTTCCCCCAAAATCACAAATAAGAGCAAACTAATTTGCCAATCTTCCAATGACATGGACCTTTGTTTTGACTAATTTAACACTACTGCTTTAATGAGGATGGCTTGGACTATGTATAACATATGATTGTAAAACTGATGATGTCTGTATATGAAGTGCCTGCAGCACTGCCATTAAAGTGACATTCTTAGCAAACAGTGCTCTAGGGATTCTGGGGACTATATAAAGGCCTCTAGCAATAGGGCACCCTTAATTTAATTTGTGAATCTCTTCCAAACTGGTGATGTTCCTAAATCCTTACTTTGGCTCCCTGTGTTGTGATTCAGGGTCAGCCTGTGGGTTCGGCAGTTGGGTCGGACGACTCAGAGGAGGAGGAGGGGGGTGTTGAAGAGCTTGCTGAGAATAATATTGAGGCTCCACAGAGCCCTCAGCCAGGCCCCTCCCACCTGGTCACGAGGAAGACCCAGCTGTGTGAGCCTGACAGCGTGGATGAAGATGACCCACAGCTGGCCCTGTTCAAGGACGCCCGACGCAGGAGGCAGTCAATCAGGAGTAAACAGAGGAAGGCAATGGGGCACCTCGGAAGGAGGCGGAGAGAAGCCACGCCCTGAACTGTATAAAAGGGGAATGCGTGGGAGGGCTGGTTTGCTGAAGGCAACCGCTTGAAAAGCTCCTGTTTCATGGTTCGTGTTTGCTCTCTTTGCTCTGTGTTTTTATGTTAATAAATTTGGCAGGCTTAATTCCAGCCTCTTGCCTTCTTGTACAAGGGGTTGTCCCTGCCTTTTCTGCAGGGCCGGTAGCAGGCTGGTACAGAACAGTTCCCTAATCTAGTTGTCTCTATCACGAAAGCTTTGCACTTTCTCACAGTTTTCAGGCTTTTTATATTCATCTGTTTATCTATTACCAATATTTGCTTTATGATTTACCATCATCTAAAGATCTCCAATTCCTTCAAAAAAAAACACAACCTTTTCATTTTTATTTTCTCTTATGCTATGCAGGATACCTTTCCCCTTAAAATTCAACAAATCCCTCCCTAAGACCTCTTTTCCCCTGAAGCCACTGGCACAATCAGCTTTTTTGTTCCTTATTGGTATTATTGAAATAGCCACAAATGCTTCTCCTCTTCCCCACAAGCCCTCATTTTCTTTTTTTAGATTGCATTGGGACAGGGATCTATTCTACACTATACACTATACACTATTCTACACTATACACTATAGACAAGTTGATTGATTGATTGATTGATTGATTGATTCATTCATTCATTCATTCATTCACTAATGGAGGGATTTACAGTTTTTATTTTGCATGGGAGTAAACATGTGACATCAAGGAAGTAAGTTTACATCAGAATCCGAATAGAGCTGAAAGTGACCTTGGAGGTCTTCTTCAGCTCAAGGGGGTTGGACTAGAAATTAAACTTATATAAAATTAAATGAAATTCTATCTTATTCTACAAATTAGATGTTGACACTTATTCGGACTGTAGTTGATTAAACTTTTCCTTAATCTAAGCAAAAGTTAATTAAAACTTGTGCAGGACTTTAATATGGAAATCTAAAAATGTACTTACTTTTCAAGTAAATATTTTCCATCACTAACTTGCTCCAAGGTATGCTGTAGTCTTTTGAGTTCTTCCTGCAGAGAAACAAACAGCAGATATTAAAATATTAGCTTAATTTAGTAAATATTACTCTCCAATTGATTACATTAGCTTGAACTTATAACCATTATTTTCAGATAGATGGAAGACTCTAGCCATCTGGGTTACTATTTTGTATAATATTTGAATACAAAACTAATAGAGAGGGTTGAAGGACACTATTCTTTCAAACATTTTATTAAACTTTGAAACTTTCTTCCCAAAAATAATTATGAAAATAAGTCCTCAGTATTTTAGCATATTTTAGTTCTCTTACTCAATATTTTAAAAAACAGCAATAACATTGCAGTCCACTACAGATGTATTAATAATCCCATTTTTGTTCTACAATTGCTCCAGAGGGCTGATCAGTATTATAACAATAACTTTTGTGTAGGTCAGTCAGAATGTGTAGAATTTTATCCAACTTTTTCTTATTTTCTGAACTCATGCCCATTCTCATTTTGCAGTAAACAATTGAAATGTTATATTTTAAACACATAGCATTCTCAATCCATTTAACAGCAACTTGAAAAAAAATCCTGTCATCGCATTCATCTTTCATTCCAACCTTCTTCGAAAATCTATTCCTCCTTTTTTCTGGCATGTGTAAACTGAAATAACTCCCCACATTTTCCTGAAAAAAAAAAAATCTTCCAATAGGATGCTTGAATCTAAAAGTAACGCTTTCTATTTTCCAAAGCACTCTAGGGGTCAATTTTGTTTTCAGTATGTCCCAAAGCAACATAAGGTAATTTAGAATGTGGAAACAATTTACAATAGCCTTTTTATGTGGCTAAGGGTAACAAAACTTGCAAGACTCCCATAAATCATTTTGTTTATGTGTTTGACATTATTTTATATAAACCTAAGGCTAAATACTTAACAAAAAGTTTTTTTTCTTTTTAAAAAAGTAGTCTCTAACATTTTAGGTGCCATTCAATCATTCATTTAAATATTATTGGCTTGTTTTTTATGGAAAATGGTAATAGAGCAACTACAGAAAGTGCTACTAAAGTTTGTATAATTTGGAAAAGCAGAAGGCATAAAATCTATACTAATTTCAGTTTTGCATCATTAAACATGAAGTATTGATTATTGCTCTCTGCAACAAAATTTATGAAGCTAGCTATGTTGCTGTGTCCACATAAAGTGACTCTGATGTTTTGCCCTCAGACCTTAAACCCCTTAAATGATGCTTTCTGATGAAAAAGTATAGCCAAAATGTTGTTACTCCAATTCACAGCTTTAGGAGATGCATCTAACACATTATGCTGGAAGTTATCAGCTGCAAACTTTGACTTCAGAAAATTAAACTGGAAGTGATCCAAACTTCTGTTGAAATTCATGAATTATGACATCTACATAAATGTGTTACAATGTTATAATGCAGTGCTCTTTATTTCCACCTTGACTGTTGTGAATGGATATTAATAGTTGGAAGAAACTGAAGTTTGAAAATGCAAGTTTGCTTTTTGGAGTGCAAGAATTTTACTCTCTCTTGTGGATGTTTATGCAATATTGATGGAAATATTGGTAAATCTACAGTATTCAGATAAGGAGCAATATTAGGATGTGGTAGTTGAATGGTTCAAAAGGTTATTACCATTTTATCAAAGCTACTTAGACATAGTTTTAACATAATAGGTTTGAACCACGTTTCTTTGATACAATTCAGCCCATCTATACCTAGTTTGAATACCATTAGAGTTACATTCCCATGACTTTATACTCATTCATTTATTTAAAGCAGAGGTGTCAAACTGCCGGCCTATGGGCCGGATGCATCATGCGGAAGTCACACCCACCCCATTGCGGTCATTGGCAAAACCATCCCAATATGTTGCACAACATCACATGACATCGCGAGTTTGACATGTCTGATTTAAAGCATAGGGTCCCCCCCCTGAAAACTAGGCAGTATGCCACAGAATAAAAAGATGACATGTAATAATGAGTACAGAATAGAGCAGTCCATAGGCAGTAATCAGTAAACATAAAATATCAAAGAAATATAAAATATATTTGGAAAATATAAACTATTTCACCTGTTGAATGAAAGAAAATATAATTGGCATTAGGATAGTTAGATCGAAATTGTTACTCTCCAGATGTCGGCTCTTCAGACTCCAAATTCCACAGTTTAGTAAGGCCATTAACAAGAATTCTGTGGCAAAGGCTGCATTATTTCATAATGGGCGGAGGGGGCATTGCTATATAAGTACTTTGTTTCGCATGTTATTTTCAAAAAGAAGACACAAAGATACAAGAGAAGGTGCAAAGAAAGCAATTCATTATTATGGCAGTGGAGAGTAAAGTACTGTCCCAAGCAAGAACCAACAAGCAAGAAACAAAAGTGCAGTTATTTCATTTATTAGTATATTTCCACTGGCAAGGAAGGGAAGTGGTTACAGGTAGTTCTCGAATTACAATCATTCCTTTAATGATGTTCTGGACTTATGATGAGCTTGGAAAGTGTGCTTTATAGGGTCATAAAACGCCCTATGGAAATAACATTAAGAGTCTGGATTATTAGAAGATTAGAAGATCATTACAAATACCCGGGTATCCCTCAGGATGACAACATGAAGCACACTGAAGTTAAGAAGAGGGTTAGAAGTACATACATCATGCGAGTGAAGATCTTAAAATCCAAACTCAATGGAGGAAATGCCATCACGGCAATTAACACCTGAAAAGTTCCAGTCATTTAGATACACAGATGGAATACCAGTTTGGACTCAAGCAGAACTAAAAGCCCTGGATAGGAAGACCAGAAAAATAATTAACCAATGCAATGATGTTGACAGACTCTACTTAACATGGAAAAATAGGTTGCTGTGGAATGTTCAAATACACCAGACAGTTGAAGGAAAAAGGGCACTGGAAGACTATCTGAGAACAATAAAGAAGGCTTACTGGGTATTGAAAGGACCAAACTGGTCCACAAGAAAGACTAAATGAAGAATAGAAAACAGACATGGCAAGGCAAAATATGATGTGGCCAGTACATTTTTTTAAAAAAAATAGCAGGCAAAACAGATAACAATAAGTCCTGGCAATGGCTAAGAGCAGGAAAGCTGAAGAAAAGGACAGGGGCACTAATTCTAGCTGCAGAAGTTCAAACCTTAAGAACAAATACATACAAAGTCAGAACTGAGAAGACAGCGACAGACACCAAATATTGCCTCTTCAAAGAAACTGAAGAAACAGTGGATCACTTAGTTAGCTGCTGTAACAAGATTGCACAGGCTTACAAATAATGGCATGACAATAGTGCATTGGAAGTTGTGCAAGAAATGCCATTTGCCTAAAAGCAAGAACTGTTAGGACCACAAAATAGACAAAGTAATGGAAAATAAAGATGCTAAAGTGCCCTGGGATTTTAAAAATTCAAACAAACAAGCACCTGCCATATAATACTCAAGACTTAACAATTGTCAATAAGAAAGACAAAGAAGTCTAAATAATAGATGTTGCAGAAACATCTGGAGAAAACAGAATAGAAGAGGAAGAACTGGTGGGGGGGGAAAATCACACAATACAAAGATCTGCAAATAGTAGTAGAATGACTGTGGCAAAAGAAAGCAAAATTTGTACTAATAGTAATGGATGCTTTGGAGGCAATTCCAAAGCAACTGTAACACCCTTTGAACACCATTGGCATTGACAAAACCACCATCAGTTAATTGTGAAAGACTGCTTTACTTGGAACAGCTTATATTCTGTAACAACAACACTTTTAACACCATTAAACAAAAATATCTGCCTATCTTGGATCCTTGAGAAGGTCTTGTTAGGTGGACAAAAATGCTACAGCCAGTGTAAATATTTGGCTAATTTATTTTTATCTATTTTCTAACTTTTTTTCTTCCTAATTTTCCAAAGTGCTGTTTTGTCTCTATCTTAGACATTCAGTGCTTCCTTTAACCACAGTTTTAGGACTATAGTTTTTATCTTTATACATATTATAGAATATCTTTCTCTTGTCTTCAGTTTTGTATGGTTTTTATATGTATTTTCCTCCTCATCCACATCTCTCTCTCTCTCTCTCAAATATATATATATATATATATATATATATATATATGTGTGTGTGTGTGTATATATATATATATATATATATATATATATATGTATGCAAATTATTCAAATTGCTAATAAAGAATTTGGGAGGCTAAGATGATCATTCTTTATTAGCAATTTGAATAATTTGCACAAATAATGAGCTGTCATAAGTTGACTAGTTCCTGTGGATAAGCCCTGAGCCGGGCCAAAAACAGGAATGAAAGAGTTAATTAGCAAGGTCCATTCAAAAAGCCTTGACAAATACTTAAACATATATATGTATATATATATATATATATATATATGTATATATGTATATATGTATATATATATATATATATATATATATATATATATATATATATATATATATATATATATATATATATATATATATATATATGTTTTCTGAGGTTTTCGCGGGTGCCTGTATGTGGATCCTTGGTTTTTCGGGTTTTTCCCCGCGTAGAATTAAAGGTATAGGCGCAACGTTTCGATGGAATCCCATCCATCATCATCAGGCTTCTGTTTCCTTCTTCTGGGAGAAGCATGTGGCTGTTTGTTCCTCTTTTTTAAACTGCCAGAGGGGGTGTGTTCTGTGGAGGTGTGCTCTGATTGGGTAGGGGACCAAGTGTGTTCTGATTGGGTGGGAGTGTGTTTTGAATGGTGGGGGTGTTCTGATTGGGTGGGGGTGTGTTCTGAGTGGATGGGCTGGTCTCAGCTGCCAGCTCCAGACCTGAGCTGGTGAGTTGTGCTGCTTTTGTTCGGCTTCGTGTTTGTGGTGGTGCCATGTTTTTATAGTGGGTGTCAGTTTGCTTATTGTGTGGTTTGGAGGGGTTTAAAGTGGCTGATGTTGCAGCTGTAGTTAGGTTTCTGTTTTGTGGTTGTGTGTCTTTATCGTTGTGGGTTCGGATTTGCTTTTTGAATGGTTGTGTGGTGGTGATGTCATGTGATGTTATCATGAGTTTGGGTCTGGTATCATTCTTGGTGGTTGGGCTTCGTCTGTCAATCAAGGCGGGTTTCCAAATGGCTGGTAGACGAGAGGTATCATCTCGTTTATTCATGCTGTGGGGGCGTTTTTCTATCTCAATGGCTTCTCTGATTATTCTGTTGTTAAAATGTTCAATTTTGGCAATAGTTTTGGTTTTTTTAAAATCAATTTCATGTCCCGTGGCTTCAAAGTGTTGGACCAGGGATGAAGTTTGTTCTCCCTTTCTGAGTGAGTTTTTGTGGTCTTCAATGCGTGCACTTATTCTTCTGTTGGTCTGTCCGATGTATGTGGTGGGGCAGGTGGTGCATGGGATTTCGTATACTCCTTGGTTTTCTAACCCAATTATGTCCTTGGGGTTTCTTAGGATGGTGGATATTTTTCTGTCTGTGTAGAATGCTGTTTTGATGTTGTGTTTTTGGAGGACCTTGCTGATTCTGTCTGTGGTCCCTTTTAAGTATGGGAGGAGGGCTTTGCCATTTTCTTGTTCTCTGTCTTGGGTTTTTGTGGGTGTCTCTCTTCGGATTAAGTTGGTAATCGTATTTCTTTGGAATCCATTGGCTGTTAGTACATTAGTGAGAGTGTGTAGTTCGGTTTTTAGGTGTTGTTCGTCAGCTAGGTGTTTTGTTCTGGAGATGAGTGTCTTGGCTACGGAGTTGATCTGTGCTGGGTGGTGGTGTGAGAGTGCGTTCAGATAGCGGTTTGTGTGTGTTTTTTTATGGTAGATAGTGTGTCCTAGGGAGCCGTTGGATTTCTTGTAGACTAAGACATCAAGGAAGGGAAGTTGATTGTTAGCTTCTGTTTCCATGGTGAATTGTATTTTGGGGTGTAGGCTATTGAGGTGTATGAGGAAGTCATCCAGTTTTTCTTTGCCGTGTGGCCAGATTACGAAGGTGTCATCTACGTATCTGAGCCAGAGTTTGGGTTTGTGGTTGGATTTTTCTAGAGCGAGGGTTTCAAAGTGTTCCATGTAGAGGTTTGCGATGACAGGTGAGAGGGGTGATCCCATGGGTGCTCCTTCCATTTGTTTGTATCTTTGTCCATTGTAGATGAAGTATGTGTTAGATAGGCAGTGGTTGGTCAGATCTAGGATGTGTTTTGGGGGGTTGTATTTATTTAGGATAGCTGTCAAGGCTTCTTTGATTGGCACTTGGGTGAAGAGGGATACGACATCGAAGCTCACAAGTAGGTCCCAGGGCTGTAAGTTTAGTTTACTTATGATCTCTATGAATTGGAATGAATCTTGTACGTGTGAGGTGATGGAATTTGCGTAAGGCTGTAGTTGTTTGGCAAGAAATTTGGCTAGATTTTGTAGAGGTGAGCCTATGGAGCTGACTATGGGTCTGAGTGGAGTTCCTTCTTTGTGTATCTTGGGCAGACCATAGAGCTTAGGACATCTGGATGATTTTTCTCTGGGAATGATTGTTTTCTGGATCTCTTCACTGATGGGGGTGGCTTTTATTTTTGATTTTGTGGTTTTTTTCCACCTACCTGGAAAAAACCAAAAAACCCCACCCATTCAGAACACACCCCACCCAATCAGAAGACAGCCACGCCTCCAACCAATCAGAAGACAACCACGCATCCACCCAATCAGAAGACAGCCACGCATCCACCCAATCAGAAGACAGCCACGCCTCCACTCAATCAGAAGACAACCACGCCTCCACCCAATCGGAGGACACCCCCACCCAATCAGAAAGCAGCCACGCCTCCACCCAGTCAGAACACAGCCCCACCGGCAGTTGGAAGGAAAGGAACAGCCAGACCACGCATTGCTCCTGGAAGCAGCAGGAGGAACACTCCGGCCTGATGATGACGGATGGGATTTCGTCGAAACGTCGCCACAACTTTCTGAAGATGAAAGGAACGCGGGAAGAAACCCGAGACTCTAGATCTACATATATATATATATATATATATATATATATGTGTGTGTGTGTGTGTGTGTGTGTGTGTGTGTGTGTGTGTGTGTGTGTGTATGTATATGTATTAAGTATTTGTTAAGTATTTTAGAATACCTTGCTAGGCCCCAAACATGGGACAAATCTTATTGCCTGTTTCAGCCTAACCCAAGGCCATCCGCAGGCTGTAGTTACAACAGTGACAGCTCATATTTGTGTTTTTTTTATTGCTAACAAAGAATTAAAGGGAGACTGATATGGCCATTTCAAACTCATTTGTTCTCATCAGTCAGCCATACCCTTCTGAGATTCGAACCTGGGCTTTGTTAGCTGAGAGGCAAGGGAGATATGTGTTAAGTATTTGTTAAGTATTTGCCCCAAACATGGGTATGGGTATGGGTATGGCTGACTGATGAGAACAAATGAGTTTGAAATGGCCATATCAGTCTTCCTTTAATTCTTTGTTAGCAATATATATATATACATATATATATATATATATATACACATACATACATACAGTGGTATCTTGTATTTGATGTGTTCAAAACTTGTTGAATTTGGTACTCAATGCATTTTGAAGTGAAAATGTCCTGATATTTGTACTTTCTTTGGTATTTGGTGCACTACAAAAGAAAGAGCTAAAAAGCAGAGACATCACCCTGTCAACAAAAGTGCGTATAGTCAAGGCTATGGTCTTCCCAGTTGCAATGTGAAAGCTGGACCATAAAAAAGGCTGAGCACCAAAGAATTGAGGCCTTTGAACTATGGTGCTGGAGAAGACTCCTGCGAGTCCCTTGGACTGCAAGGCGATCAAACTGGTCAGTCCTAGAGGAGATCAACCCTGACTGCTCTTTAGAAGGCCAGATCCTGAAGTTGAAACTCAAATACTTTGGCTACCTAATCAGAAGGAAGGACTCACTGGAGAAGAGCCTAATGCTGGGAAAGATTGAGGGCAATAGAAGAAGGGGACGACAGAGAATGAGGTGGCTGGATGGAGTCACTGAAGCAGTAGGCGTGAGCTTAAATGGACTCCAGAAAATGGTAGAGGACAGGAAGGCCTGGAGGAACATTGTCCATAGGGTCACGATGAATCAGACATGACTTCGCAGCTCAACAACAAAAGAAAGAGGAAGTTGGCTGCAGAGGGAGGACAGGAAATTTGCCATGCTGGGAAGGTCACTGACATAGGAAAAACAGCAGTCAGAAAGTTTTCCCAGCCAAAACAAAGAGTCACATGGTAAGTCACCTGTTTGTTTGGCACTCATTGTTTTTAGTACCCATCATCCTTCCCAGAACCAATTAATATTGAATACCGAGATAGCACTTTATTTCTTAGCAGAACTCGACATACTACTCTGATACTTATAATTATTTTAATCTGTATTATCTTTCCTCTCTGTCCACATTCCATTCATTCTGCTGGGAGATTTCCTGTATCTTCTCTTTTTTTTAAATTTAATTCTCATTTCCCCCCCATTTTTTGTAGTCATGTTACTTTTACTCATGTTTCTTTCAGTACTTTTCTTTCACGCCTATTGTTTTCAGACATCTATTCTTGATACTAACAAATAATATGATTTCACATATTGAAAAACTCTGATACCCTCATATTCCATGCAAGGAGAACCTTGCAGCAATTAGCATAAACCCATCCTTAACTTTTTGTCTCCCCTCCCTTTAGGATTTCAACACAGCTAAATTAGTTGGACCACACCAGCACTCCCTCTATAAAAAGACCACGTTTTCTGCATCTTAAGTGGTATTTGTGTGTTTGAAACAAATCTATCTTTTCCTAAGCAGATACTTACACACCAATCATGATTCTCATTTATTTTGGCTCTCTAAATGGCTGGTTTATTTTTTCTGTACTTTCACATCTTGTTCCATTCATATTACGTCACCTACTCATGACCAATCCATTATTGCTGGAATTCTATTGTGTACATTGTGAGGTCAATATTCGGGTTTATCTCATACTACTTTCCCAACTTTTTTTTCCAAAGGAACTAGTGAGTTCTTTCAATTATTGTGCAACATAGGCACATTTATATATATATATTTACATATATTTCTTTGCATCTTTGGTTTTGCCAGATGTTGTTTGTGAGATGGATTCTGAATAGCATCTCTCAGCAAAGATGCCACACAGGAATACTGCTTCAAGCTTTTTCCATTCATTATGACCATCCACCTTATTTTAGCTCACCGTTCCTAGAACGGTTGCTGTTTGTATCTGTACTAAACAGCTGTTAGATATTACATTTTAGAGTCTTCTCTGTAGAGAAGGATAATTCATTTGTATAAGAAAAAGCAGGGAAAATAAAACACTAAGGGATAAAGAATAAAAATAGAAATACTTGATTCAGTCCTACAGAGCTTCAGTTAACAATAATTAATGTAGGGTTGGTTCTTTAGGTTTCTCTCAGCTAAAGTAATCCAAAAGACAGAATGTCCTCATTATTTTCATGAGGGGGGGTAGTTTTCCATGGCAGCACTTCAGAATAAGATTATACAATATAAATTACCTTACATAAAAAGATTAAAGTTGGAGTAATACTATCTGGATTCTCATTTACCTAATAACACTGCAATTGTAGCTATATACAATCTCATATCAATTCTAAGGCTATAGTCTTGTACACAATACTGTGCTCAAAATGTGATTGATTTCCATGACAATATTGCACATCAAACAGGGATTACAGTCTAAAAATATATAATTGCACCTAGGCTTATTTAATGCCATATTCAAGGATGATAAGCTTATACTGTTTACTACAAAGCTCTGAACATGGTTTTTGAAGGGCTGTTCACAATTATGAATCATGTTTTGCATTGATGATAATCATACACAGGATCAAATTTCAACGACTTTATTATGATATGAATGGAACTAATATATCTGATTATAGGATTCTTTAGAGAAAAGAACACCTTTGTGCTTCAAGCCTTGAAACTTGTCAAATGAATTAACATAGGAGGCAATAAACCAAATTTAATTTAATCTGTTTATATAACCAGTTACAGCAATGGTTAACTGATCAACCAATTATATTTTTTTTAGTTAAAGAACCATTTAATGTATGTATTCAAAATTAGAATATAGCTCAGCAATAAAGAAGCAAAAGGACAAGGCAGAGGATGAGATGGTTAGCAAGTCATAGACACAATGAACATGAATTTGGATAAATTCCAGGAGACAATGGAATACAGGGGCTCCTGGCATGCTATGGTCCATGGAGTCGCATAGTTGGACATGACTTAGTGACTGAACAACACAGCAGTAAAGAAGCTGTTGTCTTCTGTTTAGCATTTATTCTATACCATAGCTACAACAAGCATAATAGCATATTTAAAATTATTGAAAGAATTGGGAAATTTTATTTGCCAGATGAATATAAGGAATATTAACCAATACTAAATCTTCCATTATCAAATCAAAGTAAAAAATAACCAAATTAAAAAAAACTATTCTAGGAGAGTTAAGTCAGGCCCACCCAAGAATGACATATAGAACAATCCAGCCAAAATTCAGTTCTTTATTTGCTTACTTCTTATAGACAAAATATTTTTCATGAAAACAACAAGCTCCTATATCACTTATTTTGGAAAACAAGACACAGAATAATTTAAGCTACAGAAAAGCAGATTTCAATTGAATTTTTAAGGAAAATGTCCTAATAATAAAGGCAATTCAATAATGAAATCAATTCCTGAAAGATAGTTGGCTTCTTTCATTGGAGATATTCGAGCAGGGACTGCACAGCCATCTGGCTGTGCTGCCTGAATTTGGATTCCTGTAGCAGGGACAGGATCAGACTTACTGGCCTAAATGGCCCTTTTCAATTCTATGATTCTGAGTATTAAATTATACAATAAGAAAAATATGGAAATAATAATATAATTTAATAATAATAATAAGTTGGAAGGGACCTTGGAGGTCATCTAGTCCAATCCCTATACCATTTCTGGCAAATGACTGTCCAGTCTCTTCTTAAAAACTTCCAATGTTGGAGCATTCACTCTTTGTGGCAGCCCCTGAGATATTGGAACAATGCTATCATGTCACCCCTCACCCTTCTCTTTGTTAAACTACACATACCCAATTCCAGCAACTGTTCCCTAAATGTTTTAGCCTCCAGTCCCCCAATCATCTTTGTTGCTCTTCTCAGTACCCTTTCTAGAGTCTCAACATCTTTTTTTACATTGTGGTGACAAAAATTGGATGCAGTATTCCAGGTGTGGCCTTACCAAGGCATTGTAAAGTGGTATTAGTACTTCACATGATCTTGATTCTATCCCTCTGTTAATGCAGCCTAGCACTGTGTTGGCATTTTTGGCAGCTGCACCACACTGCTGGCTCATATTGAAGTGATTGTCTACTAAGACTCCAAGACTCCGAGATTTCTATTGAAAAGCTACAGTATTTGTATATCACTACATTAGCAGGATCAAATGACCATTGATGGTCTTGAAAATAACGAAATACTGATGCTGGGAATTCTACCATGTATGATATTGCCTAGGATTATAGTAACTGCTTTGGCATTAGACCTATGATATTTCAACGGTTTTCTTCCTCTTTGAGTGTCACTCCTGCTATATTTTAAAATGTCCATGAAATTCCTTTCCTTTTCAAAGTTACATAGCATAAGAGATTGAATTATCTTTGGTCATCCTTCTTCATCCTGTATCATCGCTATACCATTAGACAACATCAAGTTGGGTAAGATTGCAATGACAGCTCATGATAGGATTTGATTCACTGTATAGCTCTAGAAACCATTAATCTATTTCCACGTTTTCTACTCATCTACTCAAACTTCAGGACTGTTTCACTGCAATAGTTAGATTTATGACTGTCTATATAACAACAAGACAGATGTATGTAAAAAAATGGAAAGAGAGATTAGGATCTGCATTCTTTCATGCTAAGTTTGTGATGCAATGACCTCTTTCCCCTTCTTCTATTGTAAGGAAGCTTTCAAAGTTTTAATCTTCCAGCTAATAAATAGAGCTTGTTATGCTCTTGATAGTTAAATCAGTGTTAAATATGTGTTTTGAACTATGCTGCTATTATTGTGAATAAAATATAATAGAACATAGATAGAATTGTCGCATCTACTAGAATCAAGAAAAATGAAATAGCAATAAGGCAATAAACAGAATCAGCTAATTGCTTAATGGGTACTGCTCCTATAAATATATACCACTTATTGGATAGGTATTTAGACATCTTGTGTGTTGTGTCATCGCTGAACCATTTACACTAAGCATCCACAAAGCTTTATGTTTGTCCCGGTTGTGTTCTAATTAGTAGTTATATCTCTGTACTGTGAAAAATTCCAATTATTCCTGCCCTCTAGCTGCTGCTCTTGGCGTAATGTCTGAACAACATGACACCTTCTTTTGTTCTGACTTTCATTGGCATTGGCCTGAAGTACATTGTTTAGAAAAATAAATGCATACAAGAATAGACTCAAACATGGTAAATTATATATTAAATATATATTTTAAAAATGCAGCAACAATAAACAAGTTTTAAATATTCATGGAAAAAGAGATTCTGCCCTTCATTTCCTTTCCTGGTCCTTTTGTTTGCTTCTAATGCATTAATAGTAGGAATGTCTAGATCACACTAACAGTGTCAGTGCATTAGCATTTTGGCAGGGTTTTTGGACCACTGAGTATATTTGAAATTTTGAGAATGTGTGGCTGCTTTGGGAGAAGAACTCATGATGAGGGTAATAACTCACAAAACATCAATTACAAAAAGGCATATTATATGAAGATTCCCCCCACCCCTGCCACCCACCTCTCATAGCTTCAGAGAATTCAATCTATCATCCCAGTTTAACTTCAGGAAAGTGGGGTTAACTCACATGCAAACATTGAATATTAGATCTAGATCAGTGGGTGTTTACTAATTTTACTGAACTATCACTGGTGAAAGAAAAGACTCATAACACCATTTTCTATTTTAAATGTCTTATCTGAAATTTATCAGATTTTATCATACTCCAAGGTATCAAATTTGCTGCTGTTTTAGTCAGAATAAATTACTCCGTGTGAGAGTGGTTGCATCTAGTGTCCTAATTGTTATATATTGGGCTTAATTGTAACACCACGTGGTAAGCTGGAGCTAATGGCTCCAAGCAACTCAGACACCCCATCTCCAGTGCTGCTATTGGCTGCCCCTAGGAGGCAATGGGTTGCTTTAAACCTATTGGCTGTCATCTAGGGGCCAGGCAATAAATTGCTGTAGGCTGCAGCTCAGTTCCTCAGTTCAGATCCTGCAAGCAAATAAACATGACCATTGCTGAACTCACTTGCCTCGTCTTCATTCCTGTGCAACGAACTCACTACACAACACTGGCAATGAAGGTGGGATCCTGCTTCTCCGAAGGAGCTGAAAGTTACTAGGGGAGAGGCAGCACACGCCTGGTGGGAAAGGCATTTTCCCCCCCTACAGTTGGCTAGCCAGACATGCTAGTGACCACGCACTCAGTGGATCAGTCCCTGGGAATCGGAGAAGCAGGATCAGAAGATGCAGGAACCAGCCGAGAAGACAAGAAGAATGCCCAAGGTCGGACGGCTGCTAGAGTTCGACATCAAGCAACCAGAAGGATGGTCATTGTACCTGTACCAGGTCAAAAGCTACCTCCGGGTGAACCAGGTTGCAGAAGATGGACTGAAGGCTGCCACTCTGCTCTGTGTGTGCGGCCCAGCAACATTCAATCTGGCTGAGAACCTGTTTGTGTCAACGCCACTGGAGTAAGTCTCCTACACTGAGCTAAAGAAGAAGCTTGGAGAACATTTCCAGCTGAAGATGTCGGTGATTGCTTGGTGTTACGCCTTCGAACAACGATTGCAGCAGCCCGGTTAGACCCCGTACATCACAGCCTTGAGGCAGGCCACACGCCTGTGTAAATTTTTTGACATTGAAGAGCGACTTTGAGACCGGCTCATCTGCGGCCTATGAAATCAAGAGCTGCAGCAAAAACTTTTTGCTAGACCCAATCTGTTGTTCACTGAAGCCCAGGACGAAGTCATGGCAGACGAAGCCACCGGGGGAGCCATCTGAACAATCCAGCCTGCCAAAACAATGCAACGCGAAGAAACAGTCCACCACGAGGACACCGAACGCACAGAGGAATCAGAAGATGAAGAAGATGCTGAAGTCAACAAACTGCACAGACAGTCCGACACAGCACCGCAGCAGCAAGCAACAAGAGACTCCTTACAAGGCAGATCTCTTACCTAGATGTAAAGGTTGTGGAGGCTGCCACCAACATACAGACTTCAGATTCTGGTCAGCCATGTGCCGGGCCTGCGGCAAAACCGGCCACATCGCAGCAGTATGCAGAACTCACCAGAAGGACCGGCCATCGAAGTGCCAGTCAGAAGATCTGACCAGGAGAGGTACCGGGGCCCAGGGGCCATTTAGCATGGGGTTTTGTGCAAGCCGCAGAAGTGTATGCTGCACTTGGGCCCTACATCCCCTCAGACCCAAATTTAAACTTCAGGTGGAGCTATAAGGCGTCCCCTGTAAAATGGAGTTGGACACAGGCTCAGCCGTTTCCATCATTTCTCTGGACACATTTAATTTTGTGTGCAGTTGCAGTAGAAAATGGGCCAAGCTAAGGCCCTCCGACATGATTTTAACAGATTTTCAAAACATGAAAGTCACAGTCAAGGGTAAAGCTACCTTGGCCATTAAATTTAAGGGATTTTTTGGGCACCAGGATGTCGTAGTAGTAGGGGGCCAGAGAACGAGTCTAATTGGACTCGATTGGTTTGATGCTTTAGGTATCCAAGTAACCGGTATCAACCGGACACAAGCCACAAATCTAATGTCAGTTTGCGAGGACTTTGCAGACGTATTTGATTCAGCCCTAGGAACACACACAGGCCCACCTATATCATTCAAGCTAGACCCCAACGTGGTCCCCATTAGATTAAGCCTCAAAGGGTTCCCTTTGCCCTCAAACATAAAATTGACACTGAAATAGACAAGCTTGTAGAACAGGGCATTTTGGAACCAGTTGATGGTGGGGAGTGGGAAACTACTATACTAACACCACTTAAGGCCAACAGAGAAATTAGAATATGTTCAGACTACAAATGCACAATGAACAAAGCCCTTAAGCAACATGCATACCCTGTCCCAGTGGTGAACCACATCTTGGCATCTTTGCAAGGGGGCACCATTTTTGCAAAGTTAGATTTGGCACAGGCCTATCAGCAACTGCTGGTTGATGAGGACACAGCGGCAGCTCAGACGATTGTGACTCACAGGGGGGGGGGGGCTTTTAAAGTGAAGCGTTTACAATTTGGGGTTAGTGTTGCCCCAGGCATTTTCCAGGGAATCATGGAACACACGCTTAAAGGCATTCAGGGTGTTTACCCTTATTTTGATGATGTGCTTATTGCAGGGGAATCCACAGAGGTGTTAGCCAGCAGGCTCAGAGCCATCCTACAGAGGCTGTGTGAAGTAGGCCTCAAATTAAAAAAGAGTAAATGCAGTATTGGGGTTTCTTCAACTGAATTTTTGGGATTTCACATTGATGCTAACGGCATTCATCCAGCTGAGTCCAAAGTGAAGGCCATTCAAATGGCACCTAGCCCTAGATCAAAAGGAGAGCTACAAGCATTCTTGGGCCTCTTCAACTTCTACTATGCATTTCTGCCTAACAAGGCTGCATTGGCAGAGCCACTTCATGGGCTCTTAGAATGGCTATAGGGAAAAGCCCAGCAGAGCTGTGTTGGGGGAGGTGACTGATCACAAAACTGGACAGGTTGCATCCAGATAGAGTGGCAGCAGAAGCCTCTTGACCAAAACCCCTGAGTGGGCTGCAAGTGGGTGATGGGGTGTGGGCTAGAAACTATGGGCATGGGAATCTGTGGGTTCCTGGAAAAATCACTAAATCATCTGGTCCCCTCTCTTACGAAGTGGAGCTGGAGGGAGGAGAGTTGTCAGATGCCACATTGACCAATTCAGATAGCGGTTTCCAGAATGACCACTAAGTGAGGACTGTGTCATAAGTCCCTCCCAAGGTCCCCAAACTGGCAACCAAGTCAGCCCATGCATAGACGCTGAAGACTCTCACAGCACAAGCAATGAGGAGTTGGCCGTACAGGAGGAGAGTCCAGAAGTGCAACATGGATCCCCTGATGGAGCAAGCCAACCTGACTTTCACAACCGCTGTGCCAACTCTGCTGAACAGTCTGACTCTGGGGTGGGCCAACCTGGAGAGGCCAGCCAGAGAACACCAAATCCTTCTGGCTCAAGTGCATCAAAGGACACTGGTCTGCCCAGCCCGGTGGGTAAGCTGGTAGACCAGAAAGTGACTGAACCCCTGAGGCATTCCAAAAGGGCAGGCAATCCTCCTGCTTATTTAGCAGATTATATAGTAAAATAAAGGAACTATAATGTTGTATGTACTTGTGATAATTGTTGACTATGAGACTGTACTAAAACAATGATAGAGCTATAATGTCATTAACTGTCTTATTGTATTGTTAATGAAAACCTATTCATACTATTGTTAAATCTTGTAATTTGTTATTTTCACGCTTATTGTTGCTATGATGTTTGTTCATTCTAAGAGGGGAGGGGTGTTATGTATTGGGCTTAATTGTAACACCACGTGGTAAGCTGGAGCTAGCTAACGGTTCCCAGCAACTCAGACACCCTGTCTCCAGTGCTGCTATTGGCTGCCCCTAGGAGGCAATGGGTTGCTTTTAAACCTATTGGCTGCCGCCTAGAGGCCAAGCTATAAATTGCTGTAGGCTGCAGCTCAGTTCCTCAGTTCAGTTCCTGCAAGCAAATAAACATGACCATTGCTGAACTCACTCGCCTCGTCTTCATTGATCCAGTCAGTCTGAGAATTCCATACAATTGGAATACATCATTTTGGAAAAGACTACTCTGCTGAGGAGACTTTTAACAAATCCTATATGTGTTCAGCTTCTCTTTGATTTTTATTAGATTTCTCCTTCTATAGTCCACAGAAAGTTTGGCAAACATTTAATAAGCATGTCAGCATTTTTCCTGAGACCTCAGAAGTTCTCATCTGTTCCTCCAAGTCCCACCATATGTCATGGATAGTACCACAAACAGCATAATATGGCTGGTTTCCTAGCTTCTTGAAGATTTTCTTCATTTCCAGGGAGTGGGTTGTTCATTATCATCATTGTGACAAAGGGAGTTATAGCTCATCCTGACATTATGTGTGGCTTTAAGGAAATATCCACATCCTTAAAGGATCGTTTACAGTATGAACTCCTGCTATACTATGGGTGATTGACTTCAATCACTACTGTAGGATAGGAAAGCTGCCTTTTTGAATAAGAATTTTGCACTCTAGATGAAACTAACACATTTCTTTAAACCATTGTTGTATAACCATGATTTTTTTTTAAAAAAATGCCACAACTGGCAGAATTCCTGTATCATACTTTGATTTGCAAACCATAGCCGATTGGATATATCCAGAATCTGACAAGATACAGTTTGTGCTTACTAGCTGATTGGACACAGGCATCAGTACATTGCCTTTAGAGATCCTAGATTACATTGAATCTCATGTATATATTTAGGGTAAAGTTTGGTATTGCTTATTCTTGTAGCATACCGTCCAAAAGGAGCCTAAATACTATTCTGTCGTTATTATTTTCAAGGAATGCTGTCTATCGTACAACTATGGTGATTATGACACTAAAAGAAACAGGAAGGATATAATAAGTCTGAATGAGAGTTGTCTGATTTGGTAGAGTGGACATGATGTATATATACAGGGAATTTAGGATGTAGGTTACCTATGCAAGAGTTTAAAACTATGTTAGCAAGTGAAAATCTGTTTGTATAGGTTATTGTAGATATATATGAAAATAGGAATTCCTAGTCTGATGATAGCTTCCAGTTACTCTCCAATGAAAGGTGATACAGAATGAGAACAACTGCAATGTTCTGAATGAATTAAATCCAGGCGTAACTATTATTATGTAAGATGTCAATGGATATCAGGAATTGGGGGGGGAGTACTACCACTGAAAATCCAATACTACATTTATTTATAAAGTTACAGAAACAGAATCCTGCAAGTGTGAAAGCACTTTCTCCCTCCCAACCTTTATCTTTGGGAGATAATGGGAGATCACTCTTCTGCCTCAGATTCTTATTTCTTTTATCTGTCCATTGATTTCCTAGTAGCTTTTTCTCCTGTCTCAAGATCGTTCCTTCTTCCCATTGCATGACAACAAGAGTCACATCTTCTCCATTCTTGGCAAATAAAGGAAATACACTGCAGATTGTCCTGCTCTGTATCTGAATTTTATTTTAGGTTTATTATAGAGAAAGGATTGGGAGGGGTAGGAATCAAAGGAATATCTAGAATAATCAGCACCTAGGATAATGCTCACTCCTAGGTCTTTCCTCTACCATCTATCACTGGATTTTGTTGCTCTTTAATCAGTCTGACAATATATGAAAGAGTCATGAATCCATCAGAGTCTATGAATGCCATAGAATATCACTTGTTCTTGATTCTTTAAAACCAACACTAGGTTAGCTTACGGTACATTTATGCAATTAACGTTTATTCCAGAAGAGCCTTCATAAGAGAAAGGTGTATTTTAACTTCACAATGATCAACAAACAGACTATCCTGAGAAGTTAACCATAGTAACTTTATGGAGTAGGGTATAATATAGAACCATACTAATTAGGCATGCCATAAAGAGACAGAACACAGCAATCTCACTGGTTATAATCTAATCTTCCGTATACTCCAACTCGATGTTAATCACTTAATAACAGTTGTTAACATGATTGTTCAATCCACTGTGGTCTCTTTACAACCTGAATATAATTTTACGGTACCATTTAAATAGATAGCCAGAGCTTAGACTTAGAAGCAAATTAATGCACTCTTCAATTTCATCATTTAACATCTCAGCTGCAGTGAAAATGGTTTAAGAAACAGCACATGGAGTAATAGGTTGAGGAGAAAGCATCCTATTGAAAGGAGCCATCAAACTTCCAATTTATTTTTATTTATTTATTTGTAATATAGTAAGCCACACTGTTCTGTTTAAGGAAACTGAAAGTACTGTTCCTTTTCCATGAATAGCAACAAATTACAAGCATTCAGATATACAAGAATTTTTGATTAAGAATAGGGTGAGCTGCAGCAACTTAATTGCTTGGGTTATATTTCCACTGTAATTAAGTACGTAGAAAAATATTTTCCATTGTTCAAGTATGTCCACTGATCATTGTTAAAGTATTCAGTCCTTTCACAAACATAGAAAAGATGATATTTCTGAATACTCAACAGATGTGATGAAGTGAGAGATTGGCAAAAACCACAGGTAAATACAAAGATGCCTCAGGATACTCTCTAACCTCTAGCTTGTTTGAGAATTGTTTTATAGAAATATTGCTAGAAGTGGCCAGATTAACATCTAACAATACCATATTATTTACTTCAATTCTTGAATGCCCATTATATAAAGCATATAAGCCTGAGTGAGCGGATAGTCCTGAAGTTCATTTGTAGGCAAGTTTTTTTTTAAAATACCCCCCACCAAGATTAGAAACTTGTAGTGAACTGTGGACAAGTATTAGCAATGAAAAGTGTTGCAGTTTGTGATCTGGACAGCAGGCACAGTTGACTTTAAGATAATCCAAAATGCAAGTCTCATGATGTGCTTAGGAATATCAACATCAAGATGCCCACGCTGTCTCCAACTTTCTTACCATGGTCTGCCAAATATATCCTTACAAATGAAGCAATGAAAATATAACTGGGTTTGTTCTTTTCATAGGTATCCACAGGAGGATATTAAGGGGCAATGGGAATGATGAAGCATGAATGGTGACATTACAATTTAAACCACACGTCTTACATACTTGTATCCAATGTCAGGATTACAATTACTAAAGGATGGAATTTACATTGTGATGTAGCAGCATGTTTCATCACCACAATTTGTACAGACACCTACATTTGTTTTTCATGCCACATCACCTGTATTTAAAATTCACCTGCCGTATAGGAGGTAGAGCACAGAATTCTAAGTTTCAGGTGATTGCCTTTAGGCTTAAATGACACGAGTCTGGTTCAAAGGCTGTTGCCTGGAGTGCAATTTGACAGAAACTAAGCTAACATGGAGGCTGCAAGCAGCAAGTAGAACAATTTCTGTCAAGGAAGAAAGAACAATGCTTGGACAGACATGAATTTTGATACTTACAGGACAAGAGGGAGCATTTTAATAGTGTTACCGATTACTTTTGCTGTCAGGATAAAAGAACGCCAACTCCCCTCTAGCAGAAAAGATCAGATTCCAGCTTTTGTGTGTCCCAATGGAAAGTTCACGTTCACTTTTGCAAAGTAACTAACGTTTTAAAATGACAGATACATAAAATACATTACTTCTACCCTGCCCCCCCAAGCCCACTTCCAATTCCTTAAATAGGATTTTACAGCATCCCCATGTAGCAGTATTAGTAGTAATGTTTAGTCACTCAATGACCATTAAAATTTAAAAAAATATAACATGAAAGTAAAATCAAATAGGCAAGATAAAATACCAACATAAGGGGCCTTTATGATAAAAGTATAACATAACTAATCTTTGAGGCTTCTGGAGACATTTGAAATTTTGACAAAATGTTATGGGTGCTCACAAAACCAGGGTGGGCAGAATCAGCTATGAAACACCCATTGGCTGCAAAGTACATTGCTAGTTGGTGAGAAGGCTTAGGGAGGGGCAGTCTGTCTCCTTTCTAACTTTTAGGAATGGGTTTTGTCCCCACTTATAAGGTGTGTGTGGCGGGGACAAAGGTTGGTCTTTCTCTGAAGACATTTGCCCCTGCAAGGCAGATAAGTGATTAAGCAAACACAGGTTTAATTCTGGATGCAGTGGGACAAGTTGATAGGGTATTGGGCTATGTGTTTGGTGGTGGGCAACTATGAATCCCTTGGCCTAGGAGGGGGAGGCAGAGTGGGAAATAAGGAGCTGAGAGGCAGGCAAGTGTTAAGATTGCCCTAATTCATGATCATATCATAGGTGAGGTCACTGTCATGGCTTATTTAATTGAGACCTGTTTGGAATTGGAAGATAGTGGATATTCCCCTCTCAGAATCATGTCCATCTGGTTTTGAGGGTTTGCCCCACTTGAAACACCAAGGAAGGGGTGGCTGCTATCATCCACAGCCTGCAAATAACCAGATGTGAAGTGTTCCAGTTAAAAGTGGGCTTAAGGGAATGTTTGGGGCTATTGTCCTCCCTGCTGTAATGTCGACTATGTGGTCACTTTTTCAATTTAGGCTATTAATGACCCAGGATAGGCTCATGGCCACCATGAGCTTAGGGTAGCCTGAGGCACAACATATCGAAGTCCCCCAAATTCATAAACTCAGACAACTCTACAACCAACCTTGAAGCAGCCTCTAGTAGATCAGGCAGGGATTTTGCTATGCTAGTAGAATAGCAACAAGTCCAACTGATTCTGTAAGCCTTATCTTTAAAATAAAATCTCACAAGCAACAGATTGGGGAGCTTGAAGATCAACAGAGATTCCCAGAGGACAATTGCTACCCCACCTCCCCTGCCTTGACATCTTGGCTGGTTCAATACCCTAAATACAGCTGAGCATATTTCAGAAAGGGGAACCTTTCAGGCCCAACCAAGTCTCAGTAATATGTCCCAAGTTGGCTTGCTCCTCCCTGATGAGATCACAAATAAGGGGAGATTTATTATTGACAGACTTGGCATTAAGCAGCAGCCAAAATCCTGGCAATTATCATCTGTAAATCTTGACCCACCCAGAGTATTCATTTTCTTTCAGTTCCCCTAGCTAAGGCTCTCTCTATCCATTCCTGCAGTCCAAATAACAACAATGAATTAAAGGAAAATTAAAGGACAACTGTTTCTCTCTCAGTTCCCCAAGAGTTAATCTAATCTGTCTCTCACTGTTAATATCTAACTGAAAAAAAGAAATTATATGGTTGCATAGCAACTTTGTTCTGCATTACTCTTTATAAGCAGCTAAAAATTTTCACCTGCAGGAGATAAATAAATACCAATTAAAATATTTTATAGATCCGAATAGCATCATAGAATATCAAATATCATATTGGAGGCTGAGTGAAAGCTACCTTTCTTCACTACTCTATAAAGGTTTAGCGAAGAGTTTCATTAAGTAGAATTCCTACTGTGGAGACGTCTGCATCTCCCTCTATGTTAGATGACTATTATGTTTTTGAAGTGGGCAAAAGCTTCTAATGAGATCGCAAAGGGGGCATCTGGGGTAGGAATTGTGGCATTCTACAATATTCTGTAAAATGTGCTGGCCTCCAGATAGCAACTTTTCTAACCGTTCTTCCCCATTTTATTGGTTCCTGAGAACATTGTCCAATCGTCTTCCTTTTCTCTAGGCTCATCTGAATGCAAAACACATTGTTTGGATGTAGAAGGAGAGATGATCATTATGCCAGATCCATTATTATTTCAGAATGCTAAAATAAAAGTTGGGTAAAAGCCAACTTTCTAAAATTCTTAAAGAGGGACAGGGAAAAAACCAGCCAGTTGGGTTCTCGTGCTTAGGGACTATGGAATGCTGACTCTTGGGATAAAGAAAAATGGGGTGAAGTGAATAGGGGGTGAATTAAATGCAATGCATTAGGGAGAACAGAATGGCTAGCTGATTAAGCAGAAAGCGAAATGCTTCACACAGTGTAACATTTTGTTAATACTCCCACCTGAAGTAGTAAAAAAAAAAAAGCCCTTAGAAGGCCCAGAAGGAACTTCAGATCCTAAAGCAGATATGAAAGCTTAGATGTTACATTACAGCACCCAGTGTTCCTTCTGTTTTTGAAATTGAATAAATATTTCTCTTATTTTTGATACCAATCCACCATGATAACATTGATACTCAAACAGGAAATAAATAGTCTGATTTGGGCAAACCCAAGGAAAGCAGAAATGCCGAGGTAAAAAGCCTAAAAGAAAATGCCCTGATCCCCAGTAAGGTCTCCAAATGTTCATTTATTGACTGAACACTGGGAGTGTTTGACTTACCATCACAATGGACTCTGGAATTTCTGTCATGATAGTCATACAGTGAGGGACCCACATGACTGGACTCTATTTTGTAACTTTTTTGTAGCCCGTGATGTTATTTGCCGGAACCTGACCAAAAAGGCTGGTAATTAGCAAAAAAATGTAATTAATTGCAGTCATGTGACCATGTAACACTGCAACCATAAGCCTGTTGCCGAGTGTCAAAAGTGTCAGGTCATAAATAGCTTTTGAGAAGTTTACTGTAACCGTCGTTAAGCAAAGACTACCAAGGAAGGGAAGGGAAGGGAATGGGACACCCTGCTGGGAAAATATCATAGAAGAGATAATGGCTGATTGATAAGAAGGATGAGTAGGAGCCTACCAAATGTTCTGTTCATAGTATTGAATGGCAGACGAATTGAGTTTTGTGGCAGCTGTGTAGCTGAACAAGAGATACATACTATTAGAAAGCTGTACATGCAAACAAAAAGAAGGCATATGATCGAAGCTGATAGTATTCAACCTCTAAAAGCAGATATGAATAATTCAAAACTGACTCCAACAAATTATCCTGGGTCTATCTGGAAACAAAATCAAGCCTCTGCAGTCTCCTACTCTTCTTATGACAGCCCCGTTCACGCTGCACATTCTTTCCTCTGGGTTTTTAGAAATGTTTTTATAAGAAATGAGTGTTCAGGCAGGATGTGCAGATGATAACATTCACAACCAGGCCTTACAAGAGTAAGAGTTTGATTTGAAATTCATTTCTTAGTTGTTAATTATTCACCATCCTGGTTCATGCAACTGGATAAAAATTAAAAACTAGCAAATTAATTTTCATTTGTTCACATAAAATATTTAGCATTCCCTGCTTTTTAAAGACACATAGGGATAATTTGAAGCATGCTGCACACTTGGAATCCTTCATAGTGCGAATTATTACTGCAAGATGGTGAAAGAAAATTGTCGATCAGATGGTCGGCAGTTTGGCGGGTTGAATCCCGAGTGCCGTGTGACAGAGTGAGCACCTGTTACTCGTCCCAGCTTCTGCCAACCTAGCAGTTCGAAAGCACGTAAAAATGCAAGTAGAAAAATAGGGACCACTCCGGTGGGAGGGTAACAGTGTTCCGTGCGCCTTTGGCATCTAGTCATGCCGGCCACATGACCACGGAGACGTCCTCGGACAAGCGCTGGCTCTTCGGCTTTGAAACGGAGATGAGCACCGGCCCCTAGAGTCGGAAACGACTAGCACGCATGTGCGGGGGAACCTTTACCTTTACCTTTAACCTGACAAGTGGATTTTTTTTACTTTTTACAACAAGAAAGGGAAGCTGCAACTATGTCAGAAAAAAGACACTATATCCTAAATATGTTCAACTTTGTAGAGGAAGGGTATTTTCCCCAAAAAGTACAAATGATCCATTTACAATAGAAATACTACTGAGTGCAACCAATGAGGAATTGTTTTGGAATGCTTCTGAAACACAATGTCAATAAAGAAAGGATAATTCTTTCCTATACCACCATACTCAAAGAATATACCACAGGGTCATATAGACACCTAACATTGTTATATCATAATATATTTATGTTTAGAATCACCAGTATAATAAGTCATCCCTCCAGAAAATTTTAAAGTCAGTACATTTTGAATATAAATTATATTCTAATTTTTTTTTAAAAAAAGTGTTGTCAGTCATCTCTTAGACGAATTATGAAAAAAGTACATTTGCAAAGAAAGAGAGAAATTAATTCCTTTCATATATATTAACTATTGATGCATTCTTCCAAAAACTATTTCTCTTCAGTTTTAATACAAAAGCTTTGGGCTGCCTTTCATGCTGGGAAAATTTCACCAGAAAATTTGGACTTCAAGTTAAGATGATTTCATTCTCACTTCCGGTGAAAAGATGGCCAACTGACTACATGTTCAGAGAAGGATGTCTGAGGTGTTTTCCCTGGAATGTAGCTTCTTCAACTATAACAGAAGGAACCGGCATTCCTTTAATTTATATGACTCTCCTGGGTTAGGGAAGGTGCTAGAATTATCCCTCAAGATCCTCTGACAGAGCAAAGGTCTACAAGTAGCTTTAGGAGCTGTGCTGAAAGCTGGGGCTGGGTGGGGGCTGTAATCAGTTTGCTGTTGAAGAAACAGCTGTTTTGAAATTATTTTTCAAATGGACAGTAAGTTGTGCCTTTCATTTCTTAATCATTTTAAGGACTATTACTCTTTTTAAGCTGAAAGAGGCTCTCCTTAGCTACAGCCTGTTACTCCTTTTTTAAAGATTTGTGCCATTTTGGGAATTTCTTTAATATTAAACAACAAGGAAGAAGGCTGATAAGGCAAGCCAAAATAAGGAAATTGGAGTATTTTTTTAAAAAAGAAGTTGATGGAGAAATATAATGGTAAAAAGTCGTGGTTTTAGTTTATTATTTTTAGTAATCCATAGCTTGGTCTGCTTTGTTGTGGGTGGCTAAAACATCCTGATTTTTATGATTACTGATTGGCCAGCAATTCTTAAGTGACTTTACAAAAAAGCTACTCTTTGACAAAAGAGGGAGTTAAGAAGATGGAGGAGCAAATAATTAGAGATGTATTTGAAAAATCTTTAAATAAAATCCATCAGTTCATAGATCAGCTATGCTCCAAGGATGTTAAAAAAAACCTTCTTAAACTACTTCAGAGATGCAAATATGTGTAGAAAGTTACCAAACCACTGAGGCAATTTCACAAGTAGCCAAGATTGCAGAGGAATCAATTGCAATTTTGGAATATAAACCTAATGCCAGTTCTCATTATGATGGTTTAAATATAAACCTCCCAACGCAATTGAAAGAAGAGCTCCAAGAAAATTTGCAATTTTTAAAAGGACAAGTTTGGGACTTTTTCCTCATGGTTGAAAAATCCTTGAGAAAAAGAAAAGCTTATAACTATTTGACAAACATTCCAGACAAAAAAAGGTTTTATTCCTTGAAGACAAACTGGAAAGAGTGACTTAAACTTAGTGAATTTTATCAGTTTGATATTTGTAATTGAAAGAAAGTCTTAATCTAAAGTTTGAAAATGTATTTTTCCTTTATATATAATGCTTAAGTAATTCCTAATGTTTGTAAAATATTATTGAAAGTGTATTTGAAAGTATCTGTGTTGAATATTTTGCTTAGGATAAGGCCGTTAGAGCCACGAGTTTTAAAAATTAGAAATCCCAATTTGTTTATGGTAAGAATACAAGAATAACTTTCTTCTATCCAGAAACATTCTATTTTACTATTCATTCTGAAACAAAGCAGTGTATAGTTTAGTATTACTCTTTTTATAAGGTATGCACTTATACCTAAGTAGCAAAGCAATAAAAATCACAATAGAGTAGAAATTAGTGTCAACTATATAACACTACAATTATTTTGGCCTAGGCAAAAGGCTCTTCCCTCTTAGCATGTGTATGTGCACATGTGTGAATGCTACATGTTGCAAATTTCTTCCACTCTGCTATGTCACTGGTTTCTTTGCTGTGGCTATCGATTTCTGACTTTTTTCAGTATACATCAATGTGGTGCAAGGTGTATCACTTCTTGATCTTTGCCAAATTTCCTATCACACCGTGAAATCTTCATTTCATTGAGTTGAATTTGCTACTCTGTGTACAACTTTCTCCCATTGAACTGAACAACATGAAACATTCATAAAGTATCAACTCCACGAGTATTAACTTCTTATTTGATTGCCCTGATTATCATTAATTTAAAATACCATTTTAATATGATTTTGATTTGTTAGCAATTAGAATTTTATTTCTGGACTTCCAGAGTGCATAAGCCTATTTAATAAGTCATGGTGTTAAGTTACCAACTGAATTTGCCCAGTGAAAGGCTTCTGTAATACAGCAGTTATTAAAACTAGAAGCATATTTCTTATTTTAGGTTCTCAATAAATAACTTTTAAAATCATCTTTCTAGTTTAACATTCATAACTGTGAATGCATGGTTCTTGAAACTGATATACTAATTGTATTGTAGCAACTTTCACCAGTCAGGGTGGTAACTTTCCAAAATATTCAAAAAGTCCCTAATATGCAAATAGAAATAGAAATAAAAGCCTAAAATAGTTAAAATCAATTCTGATCTTAGAAAAGACTTCAAGTGGTACTTAAGAACTGAACAGATTATCTATTTTGCCTTGGCCTGCTGTGTATGTTGGAATATCCTAGATTAGATCTTCATGCTGTGAATTCTCATCTAATTTATATTGCAGGATAAGAAGAAATTTCAAATCACAGCCAGCAAAGGGACCATGAAAATCCAAGGGAAGAATGAAAGATACCGTAAGTCCTTTAGAGAAGGACATGCTATTACTGATGAATCAGTGAAGCTGAAGCATAAGGAGTCCTAATTTGCAAAATGATTCTATTCATATAATAGTCACCAGAGGTTGAAGCATTGCAGGAAATTGTATATAGCCAAGTAAGCATCAAGTATCCTGCCCTACAGGATAAAATCATTCAATTTGCAACAATAACAGATGTTGACAAGAAGGAAGCATTAGGTCTATTAAGGCTTAAATGAAAAGATATATTACCAAAATGTACTGATACATTCTAGTGGAACAATTTTACAATGGAGTTTTCTTTTGCAGTTCTTGGTTGAAGAACGATGGCTTTCAGATCAGCTGAAGAATATTTCTTGAACAACCCAAAAGCTTTCTTACTGAATATTATCACTTTTTATGTTAGATGTCTATTTATGAATTCAACCACTTTGGCTAATCTACTCCTCCCATGTAGACCTCAGGAAATAATTGCTGGTATATTCATATGAATATTTATAACCTTATCAAAATGAATAATTTTCTTCATATATAGGAGGGTGCCTAGAACACAGCAGGTAAAAGATAAAGAGCAAATCAGTAGGAGCTTGTATATGAGGTTATGTTATCATGTTAAGAGTGATGAAAGATCAATATATTTTCATTCTTCTTACATCCAAAGAATGCTAACTAATACCTCTTTTTAATATCCTTTCAGGAAAAGAAGAACATCTCCAGGACCTCTGTGAAGTGTTCTCTAGGCCCCTGGAAGGTAAAATCACTTGACATGCTCAGGATGTGGGGGAGAAATTTCCGAGAAGGCAAAGTGGTTGCAGTTTCTGAAGAGTCCTGGAGGAAACAGGTTATTTGGACTCATTTAAGTGAGACTGCTTGGATTGCCCATGTGGAGGGCATCTCCTTTTGAGACTGGACAGAAAGAGTGCAGACCTCCTGGCAACGTCTGATGTCTCAGCTTTCTCTGAGAGTTTGTACCTTCAGGCGCATCTATGTTGTTACAACTATAGTGTGTTCTTTATGTCTAGTGAGATTATTGAAAGCATGGGCACCATGGTGGAAAAGCTCCTCTTCGTCATTTTTGACCACACAAATAATTGTGGTTAGGGCAACTTTGACACTGGAAGTAATGATTAGGCCCAGAAATTTATATGTTAGATGCCCTGTTCTTAAGCTGCTAGAGCAGAGTTTCTCAGCCTTGGCAACATTAAGATGTGTGGACTTCAATAGAAAACTGGAGTTAAAGTTTATACTCTTAAGCTGCCAAGGTTAGGAAACACTATGTTAGAAGTTAATAACAAAACATTAATTCCTGCCCAGTGTAGATCTTTCAGTAATGTTACACCACCATCACTAAGCATATTTCAAAGCAGCTTCTTGTTACATTTTGCATTAAAAACAGAAAAATTTGACAGATTCATCTATCTTTGGGAAGGAATAAGAATAACTGGTCCTCTATATATTTCCTATCTTTCTTGACTATGTGGACAGAATTAACACCTATTAATAAAGAGATTTCTTCCATTCCTCATATTTAAATGCAGGTTCCTACAGGTTCTGATTCTTTTACTTTTTGTCATATACTCTAATTTTGTCATGTATTCTCTGGGGAAGTTTTCAAAATTCTTAACAAAAAGTTATATTTAATTTGCGCTACCTGTCAAATGTGAGTATAATAAGTAGTCATGAACTTAGCAAAACAATATTCTCATTTTCAGGTATATGTGCCAAGAAAGCCCAATTGGCTACATTTTCTTCCATGTATTATTTTTCCAGGGAGTAAAGATCATTTTGAGACGCGGTGGCTCAGTGGGTTAGGACGCTGAGCTTGTCGATCAGAAGGTCGGCAGTTTGGCGGGTTGAATCCCGAGTGCCGCGTAGCAGAGTGAGCGCCTGTTACTCGTCCCAGCTTCTGCCAACCTAGCAGTTCGAAAGCACGTAAAAATGCAAGTAGAAAAATAGGGACCACTACGGTGGGAAGGTAACAGCGTTCCGTGCACGGAGACGTCCTCGGACAAGCGTTGGCTCTTCGGCTTTGAAACGGAGATGAGCACCGGCCCCTAGAGTCGGAAACGACTAGCACGCATGTGCGGGGGAACCTTTACCTTTTTTAAAGATCATTTTAGAGCCAATTTGGTGCAGTGGTTAAGGCTTCAGGCTAGAAAATGGGAGACCTAGTTTTGTTTTAGGCACAATACCATCTGGGTGACCTTCAGCCAATCAACTTTCTCAGCAGGATGCAATGGCAAACTACTTCTGAAAAACCTTGCCAAGAAAATTGCCCAGACTTGCCCAGACAGTGTCCAAGAATCAGACATGATTAAACAGAGGAAGAAAAAATCAATAACTTTGGTAAGCAAATAGTGTATTTATTGATACTGACAAATGGAGGCTTGTTGTTGTTGTTAGCTGCGAAGTCGTGTCCGACCCATCGCGACCCTATGGACAACATTCCTCCAGGCCTTCCTGTCCTCTACCATCTTCTGGAGTCCATTTAAGCTCACGCCTACTGCTTCAGTGACTCCATCCAGCCACCTCATTCTCTGTCGTCCCCTTCTTCTATTGCCCTCGATCTTCCCCAGCATTAGGCTCTTCTCCAGGGAGTCCTTCCTTCTCATTAGGTGGCCAAAGTACTTGAGTTTTAGCTTCAGGATCTGGCCTTCTAAAGAGCAGTCAGGATTGATCTCCTCTAGGACTGACCGGTTTGATCGCCTTGCAGTCCAAGGGACTCGCAGGAGTCTTCTCCAGCACCACAGTTCAAAGGCCTCAATTCTTTGGCGCTCAGCCTTTCTTATGGTCCAACTTTCACTACCATACATTGCAACTGGAAAGACCATAGCCTTGACTATACGCACTTTTGTTGACAGGGTGATGTCTCTGCTTTTTAGTGTGCTGTCTAGATTTGCCATGGCTTTCCTCCCCAGGAGCAAGCGTCTTTTAATTTCTTGGCTACAGTCCCCATCTGCAGTGATCTTGGAGCCCAGGAAAATAAAATCTGTCACTACCACCATTTCTTCCCCATCTATTTGCCAGGAATTGAGAGGGCCAGATGCCATGATCTTGGTTTTCTTAATGTTAAGTTTCAACCCAAGTTTTGCACTCTCCTTCTTCACCTGCAACAAGAGGCTCTTTAGTTCTTCTTCACTTTCTGCCATTAGAGTGGTATCATCTGCGTATCTTAGGTTGTTGATATTTCTTCCGGCAATCTTAATTCCAACTTTTGATTCATCTAGCCCTGCCTTTCTCATGATGTGCTCTGCATATAAGTTAAATAGGCAGGGCGACAGTATACAGCCTTGCCGGACTCCTTTCCCAATTTTGAACCAATCAGTGGTTCCGTGTCCAGTTCTCACTGTTGCTTCTTGACCCGCATATAGGTTTCTCAAGAGACCAATAAGATGGTCTGGTACTCCCATCTCTTTAAGAACTTGCCACAGTTTGTTATGATCCACACAATCAAAGGCTTTAGCATAGTCAATGAAGCAGAAGTAGATGTTTTTCTGGAACTCCCTAGCTTTCTCCATGATCCAGCGTATGTTGGCAATTTGATCTCTAGTTCCTCTGCCTCTTCGAAATCCTGCCTGCACTTCTGGTAGTTCTCGATCCACATACTGCTGAAGTCTAGCTTGTAGGATTTTAAGCATGACTTTACTAGCATGAGAAATGAGTGTAATGGTGCGATAGTTTGAACATTCTTTGGCACTGCCTTTCTTAGGAATTGGAATATAAACTGATCTTTTCCAATCCTGTGGCCACTGTTGAGTTTTCCAAATTTGCTGGCAAATTGAGTGTAGCACTTTTACTGCATTGTCTTTTAAGATTTTGAATAGCTCAGCTGGAATACTGTCACCTCCACTAGCTTTGTTGTTGCTCAGCTTTTCTAAGGCCCACTTCACTTCACATTCTAGGATGTCTGGCTCGAGGTCAGTGACCACCTCATTGTGATTATCAGGGACGTTAAGCTCATTCTTGTATAGTTCTTCTGTGTAATTTTGCCACCTCTTCTTAATCTCTTCTGCTAGTTTCTCTTTATTGGGACAATAAACCTTCTTTCTGTGATCAATGGCTTACTAAACCAGTGTTCATGGTTTGGTACCCCTCAGATATTTTGGACTTCAGTTATCATCATTTTCAGTCATTTTTCTTAGTCATACTGACTGGGAATGCTAAACAAATGCCTATAATACATAACTAGCTATACTCAGGAAATACAAAATAATTAATAATTTTAAGAGAAAAATCAACCTGTGTATAGTTACTGTGTTGCTATTTTTAAGTATATTCAAAAATAGTGGTTCACCTCATTGCAAAAGAGTATTTTTCTTTCCTCCTCTTCTTATTCTACTACAAATACTACTGCAATCACTACTACTATTGAATAAGGGAGCTGAAATATTACTTAAATGTATTTCCCTTTGAATGTGGCAATGTATCACTAAGGGGAAAATCAAAATGGCTCTGTGTTTTGTTTGAAGCAACAAGACACCTCACAGATCTTTCACTAAACCTTTCGTGAAGGAGAACATACAAAGAAAACTATAACCTGATTTTTCAAACAAATTTTAATGAAAAGCATTATAACGCTTAGCATTCATTTACTTCACTGGAAATATTTGTTGCTCCTGCAATAAACCTTGTTATTTCAATATCACAAGAAAGTCAATGTCGGCAAAGACCGGTGATGTAAAGGAAAGTGGGCTTGTGTAAGCAAATCATTTGCTACTCAAACAGCATATTAGTTCATCTTCCAGAGTCCTGCAACTTATAAAATTGGTGGGTTAAAGAGATATTTATTTATAGCCTTCAGAAGCAAATAATTCATCTTTCAGATTCGTGCATATTATTTATTTATGATAAGCAGCAGTATCCAGAGCTTGTGGTTTCAAACTAATTGCTGCTGGTGAATCTTTGCTAGCATGCCTGTTGAAAACTTAATGCCATTTTTACCTCTGCTTTCAAAAGAATTGAGATTTTAGGAATAGAATAAGTCAGCAATATAAGATACGCAAATTGAGTTGTATTTGAAGCAGCTGAAAAAAATAAACTTGGATCCAGAATGTATTATTAAAGTTGTGTATGTTTTGTAAGTATTTCTTGCCTTGCTTTCGAATTACGGTGTTGGAAAGGACTCTCGAGAGTTCCTTGGACTGCAAGGAAATCAAATCAGTCAATCCTAAAGGAAATCAATCTTGACTGTTCTTTGGAAGGACAGATACTGAAGACGAAGCTTAAATACTTTGGTCACCTAATGAGAAGGGAGGACTCATTGGAAAAGACCCTGATATTGGGAAAGACTAAAGGCAAAAGGAAAAGGAGATGGCAGAGGATGAGATAGTTAGATGGTGTCATTAATGCAACAAACATGAATTTGGATAAACTCTGGGAGACAGTGGAGGACATGGGGCCTGGTGTGGTATGGTTTATGGCATTGCTGGCTGAAGAATTCTGGAAGTTGAAGTCCACACATCATAAAAGGGCCAAGTTTGAAGACCCCTGGTTTATGGGGTTGTGAAGAGTCAGGCATGACTTAGCAATTGAACAACAACAACAAATTTCTTGCCTGGTCCTAGCATATGGGAAATCATACAAACTCATAGATTTAGAATGTAGAAGGTATAAACAGAAGGAAAAGTTCAAAATCCTACATGCCCCTTTAATGATACAAACTATTGCTTTTCTTAAAAGTGGGAAGATTTTTTTAGTTAAAAGACAGACAATAGTAAGTGACAGATAATTAAAATAAAATAGTCTGACTACAAATTTCCTTAAAGCCAAGCAAGGTTTCTTTGCACCTTAAATTTAAAATCATTACATTAGTAAATCAATAGACAGGATTCTAAGAACAATTTTCTTGCTGAACACCTAACAGTCCATGCAAAAACCAACTATCTTATTATTTGTCTTCCTTACCCTTTCATTGTATTTTATGCCACTAGGTAATTTCCACAGCAACTAGCCAAAAGAAATTTATTCAGCTGTTATTTTTCTGGATGCTACTGCTGTTTTGAGCCATAATCCAAAGCAAAATAAATCAAGGACTTTCTTTTGTAAGAAATGTTTTAATTTTATTTTAATCTAACTTGACTTCAAGGAAGACATGAGAGGGGATTATATATTATAACTTTCTAATGTAATATCTGCTAACTACTGCTATGAATTTTCCCTACTGATGTTTTCTTATATAAGACTTCAACATTCCATCCTTTTTCTTAAAATTAATATTAAGATATGTAATTACTATAAAACTCTTCAAAGGGAGAGAAATGGAGAATTCTAAACTGTCATTCTGCAAGGACTCAATGAAAAGCAATGCTTCCAATGTTATAAACTGCCAACCAATGGCAATGTTGACATACCAGAAGCTTATTCTTCAGCATCTGTTCTTGCACTTCAACTGGTGAGAAGTTGCTGTGATTAATGGTTTGGTTATTATTGTCCATGAAATGAAACCTATTATGAGTAATTGTTAATGAGCTTTTGACCTCATTTTGTTTTACTGTTAAATGGGTCCTTCTAACTGAAATTAACCACCAAATTCAGGTTCTTTAGTATGATCGCAATGGTGATGTGAGTACTGTACAAAGCTGGGCCAAAAAAATGTAAAGATGATGAACTGGGAAGAACTGATTTATGTGTTCAAGAATGAAGTGGGTGAACTGTGCAACAACTGATGAAATTTCATATGTGAAAGGTTGAGGGCAATCAATGAGTTAGTCAAAGGGATATGGTTGGTTCTTAATTAGCTACTGCAGGAAAATCACACAGACAGACAACCAGAAGCAATAGCATGACAAAGTAGCAACTATGATGCATTGGAATATCTGCAAGAAATACAATTTGCCTGCAAGAAAGGACTAGCGAGACCACAAAACAGACTAAGTAACCGAAAAGAAAATGCTCTGGGTTGTTAGAATTCAAACCCCAAGCACCTGCCACATAACACCCCAGACAAAACAATTGTTGATAAAAAGAATAAAGTCTGGATAGTGGACATTGTAGTATGATAACAAAAGAGAAATACAAAGACCTACAAATAGAAGTATAATGAGTGTAACAAAAAAAATCATACCAATAGTAATAGGTGTCTTGAGTGAAATCCCAAAATACTGTATCTGGAGCATCACTTGAACATCATCTGCACTGACAAAGTCACCATTAGTCAATTGCAAAAGACAGATTTATTTGGAACAGCTTACAACCTGATATGCTACCTTTGACACCATCAAACAACATTAGCCTATCTCAAGTTTTTTTTTGGAAAGTACTTGATAGTTAGATAAAAATGCCAAAACTCCTCCCTTAGTTACGTATATTTTAACTTCATAATTTCTGCCACTTTGGTAATTGCTTAGGACCTGGATCTCTGGACCTGGGTTTATTTAAATTAATTTTAAACTGCACACTATGAGTATAGACAGGTGGGGAATGCTTCGAAGCACAAGATCCCTCCATAACAGCTTTCCTCAGCAGAAAAATCAGTAGGAACCACTCACAGGAATGCCTTGAGACCTTCTATGCCAACTTCCCCATTGACTTTGCTTGTGGGAAGTCGGCAGGGGAGATCAGAAATGGAGTTATGTGATGGTGGGGCACTGCAGTCATAAGCGTGATTCCCAAAATTGTGAACTGGGATCCAGAACTTTGAGAAGCACTGCCATAACTGAATGATCACTGGTGATACCTATAATATACAAAGGCACGAATGGGAGTGGGATGTTTTAGAAATAATATTTACTTTTTATACAAATTTATTGATTTTCCAATATTACACTTATATCTTTGAAAAGCAACATGGTGTCTGGGTTACAATAGTTCCATTTCATATAGGTACATGTTGTTACAAATCTCCAGTTTGTTGTAGCCAATATTTCCTCTCTTTTTTCCTTTAATACATATTGTCTCTTATCTAAATTAACATACTTCCTATTTTATCTATCAGTTATTTAATGGTTTCCTTGCATTTGTCAATACTTTTATATGTTTTATTTATTTTAACATTTCATCTTTAAGACATCAATCACCTTATAAATTTTCCCAGCTTTAATTTGCATTAATATTAAAATTAAATGTTTGAAATTTCTCATTTTCATGTTTCTAGGTGACCCCACTTCCCTTTATCACAGTTCTCTCCAGTGCCTAATAATCTAGATACACATCCTATCTATCTCATTTCCTTATCAACAGGTTAATAATACAATATAATATTCTTGTTTTCATTATAATTTGCACATACTGTAAATTCAATAACCAAAATTTCTCCCATATCAACATCTAATACATCTTTTCTCTTCTCCTTTATATCTGCTCTCTTGTGCTTAGACTTATAATTTTATTCTTATCACTACATCCAAGTATATTCATTACATTATATCACTCTTAACATAAATGCATCAGTCAATTTCATTTAAACTATTCAATATTTCAATTTAACTGTTGATATTCACACATCTAAGTTTTTTAATTAGCCAGTATTTTTATCTGCACATCAACACAATTTCTTATAATCCAAGTACAATCCTGTCTATTTAGATATTTTCTGTTTCAGGCCTCTTAAATATGTCCATTCTTCTTCAATCTTATTCTGTCTTTCTTTCTTTGCCATGTCATTCTCCGTTTCTTTGCTTCAAGGTCATCAAAGAGTTCTTGTGTTGTAGTATCATATTGAAATGACCCTCCAATCTCCATTTTTGAAGGGTTGAGGGGTCTGATAGAGATACCAAATCTTCTCATTATTTCCTCCTCTTGGCGTAATTGTCCTGGACTGTCCATTTTTTCTTCCATCTGTTTCTCATTTTTATCTTCAAATTCCTTCTGCTTTATGTAGCAAATTTTTCCTTCCATCCATTTTGTCAGGTTTTTCTCTGAATTTTCTCTTATCTGTGCCTGTTGAGTAGTTAAATCTTCTGTCAGGGTATTTAATTGTTCAGTTTCTTCTGTTATGTTCTGTCCTGTTAAATTATTAGTTATAGTCATAATCTGAGTTTGCTTATCCAAGATGCTTTCTAGGTTTTTTCCAAAAACTCTTATTTCATCACCAGCTGTGGAAAGGAACTGATAAGTTTGGCAGGTTATTTTCATCATAGAATAAATTTGTGTTTGTATTTCTTCCATGGTGGACTCTCACATCTGGTGTTCAAGGTTAGTCTCAGGGCTTTTTTTTCTCATAGAACGCTCAGAATGGAGTTCCGGCACCTTTTTTGGATGGAACCTTGTAGGGTAGGCAAGGCGGGTTGTATGACATGTGTGAGTTCTGGCACCTTTTCTTTTACAAAAAAAAAAGCACTGGTTAGTCTTATCTTGTTTTCTAAAGTGTCAGCCAAGTCTCTGTCTCCCCCCCTCTCTCTCTTTTAGGGTGTCAGATTGCAATTTCAGATTTAGCCACACAGTGTCCCCCAAGTGCTTAGAAAATTCTTTTCTTTTAGGAAACTGCCTGTTAAACTCTTTTCAATTATTTCTTCTGTTTCAAAGGAGGTGAGCCAAATTTTCAAATAGGGATAGGAAGTAAGGAATAAATAGTCAAAAGCTTTTAGTCCACAAGTTTTTTTTAAAAAGGAATAAAGTTCTAATTGAGGTCCAATTCATTTTTTTCAATGTTTCTTTTTAAAACACCCCTGGAGGTTCAATCGCTGCTGATTCTTAAGGGAGGGTTCAAATCTCCCCTCCCTCTCCGCAGGGGGGAAGGTACTTAGCAGCTTATTTAGGTGAAAAGAGGAAGATTGGAGTATAAGAGAGGTTGATTTTACCCAGTCTCTTCCACGCTGCTTTAGTGTTGGCTGGTAGTAAGTGTGGCTTCAGCTGTCTGCAGCCTAGTGACTGGCCCTATTGCTATGGCCGGTCTTTCGTTTGCTGGTTCGAAGGGAATGGAGGCAGTAACGGGGGAGTTACACACACACACACACACACACACACACACACACACACACATACACCATGTTTCTGCAAAAGCCCCTTCTTGCTGGTCACCCCTCCAGGGCGACTCTTCGGCCCTAACAATGCAAAACTGGATGTGGAAGACGAGAGTCATCCTCCAAATGTCCATAATGGTGGTGCTGGCAAACTGGAAGCCTAGGAATAATATTATTTCATTTGGGTCAGACTGTGTAGTCAAAATATTTTTGACACAATGGCTGTATTTCAAACTGGAAATCAGAAGTCTAATAAAAAATATTTCATTATCTGGACTTAATAGCGGAGTCATATCTATGTTCAACTTAATGTCATAAAATCTATATTTAATTCAACAATTTCATAGCTTGTATTTTTAGTTATGATTCCAAGTTAGTAAAACTCATTTATATAATCTTTCAATGTTCTTCAAACTAACTTCTTTATTTAACTAAATAGTATTACACAAGTCTGTCAATTTTCATTCATTCTGTAAATGAAGAATTATCTCAGTGCAGACGTTTTATGCTGTAGCTTTGCAAATTGGTAATTACAATTCATGACATTATAATGAGCATTTCTTCAGCACTAAAGCTTTATTTAACAGAACGGAACATTTTGAGATAACCTTTATTAACTTCCTCACTGTGGATATAGTTCAGTTGGTCCCAGCCTTACCTGAGACATTTATCTGAAGATGACAGCAGAAATGCAGAAAATGTGAACGTATCTCCTCCTTTAACAGAAGCTTACGGGGTTCAAGATAAAAAAAAACCTAAGTCTCCTTATATAACAAAGTGTGAAAGGTTTGAAATCTGAACAGATATGAATACTAAATTAACTTTCTCACTTGCTTAGAAGTAGTCAACTATCTGTTATAGCTAATGTATTGGAAATACAATTGAAGCATAGTTTCTAGCTTTTAGCGGTTTACAAACTGGGCCACTTTAAGTTGCATGGAAAGTTGAAGTCCACAACATCAAGTTTAAAGTTCCCAGTTTTGAAAAATACTGGTTTCTGCCTCTGAAGGGTCTATTATTAATTTTGTCCTGGTCTTGGAACAACCTGACAAGCCAATTCCAAACTTTGTATTATTCTAGAAAGTCCCAAGAGCTGGGGAAAGCTGTTTCTAAAGGAGTCAGCACTCACTTTGATCATCAACCAGCCCTCTTCCTTGATGAAATCTTGGGCACATTCAATGAAAGAATATTTTTAGGAATCAGCAGCAATCATATAAGCTGATTCCAAGGGTGGACTATCTATTTTTTAACAGGGGCTGCATTTTGTTTTGAATAGTGTTTTAGGGATCACATAAAAATGGTGGGTGCCCTCCTTTTACATCTGCTCACTTTCTTTACTTCTGTCCCTCTCTAGAAGAAAGTCAGGGATAATTTGCTTTTACCAGAAGGCTGAATTTTGTTTGCAGAGTGTTTTTGAAATTAGTCATAAGTTGCCTGGAATTCACAAGATGAATCTAATTATATAAAGACAAAGCTTCAAGCTGGTTGATAGTTTATCTGTTATTATTTATGTCTTTATCATTCACATCTTTCTTGCTGATCATTGTTTCTCTTAAATTCAAGGGAGCATGCATGGAATCAGACTTCCTTGTATCCTCAAAGCAACTGAGATCAATTGAGCTAAAAAATAGCAACTGACACAAAGACACATATTGTCAAGGCTTGACATAGTTACTGTTAAATGGATAAGAAAAGATCATATCCTGGGAATCTTTATCCAGTTTTGTCAAATGTGCCAGTTGCAGGTCTATGTGGAGCTGAAACCTGGTGATAATAATAAAAAACACCCTTATCATGACACAGTTAACTACAGTGTACATAAATTATGTATATCTTTAAAAGAGAGACTGCTTTGAATACATTAAAATTAAAAGACATAAACTTCACCAAAACATTATTTAGAGTAGACCATGCATGCCTTGAGGACTTTGACAATTATTTAACCAAACAGTCAAGAATGTGAAGGTTTCTGCAAAAGAAATTTTATAATTGATACTGTACCAAATATTTGAACATTTGAGAGGGATAATACTTTCAGTGATTTACAAATGTTAGATATAAGATGACAGATGATAGATAGCAAGATAGACAGAGACAGATATAGGCAGACAATCACATATATGCACATGCACAACTAATATAATCATACAAAGTTTGAAATATTACTTTGAAATAAATAAATGCTTATTGCATTGTAAAAATATCCACATTCAGTATTGAATTGACTGTACTCAGAACAGAATAAATGTTTCAGAAAAAGAGATTTAGAAAGAGTTCTTTCTCATAGTAGTGGAACAGCTGTAAAATATATTATAATGGATTTTTTTCAGTGTATGGGAGATAAAAAGGTGAGAGTCCAACAAATAGCATCAGTCAGCAAACAGAAAAGTAAATATGCAAGAAGCAGAAAAACTAATTTCAACATGCACTAGGAAACTCTTTCATTGTTGAATTTAACAAGACAAAGGTCTAAAAGAAAAAAATGTTATAGCAATTTTCTCCAATTTTACACATATTAAACTTCAAACTGTTTAAAAAAACTTTTCCATTGGGGAGTATCTATGAGAATAACCCTGTCATAGTCAGTAATCCCTATCATTTTGCAATTTACATTTCTCCATATGCCCATCCATGACTATCAAAAATAGCTTAGATTTTAAGCTGAAAAAAATAAGTCAATTATTTGCAGAAATCAGGTTCTAAATCATACAAGTAGTGCAAACCTTTCTGCAATATGCTGAAGACCATATTGTAGCTCCTTACAGATTGTCCCATCCAATTTCCATTACCTCCTGGTTTTCTATTTCTCCCAGCACTCTGGCAGTATTCTGTACCCATTGAATATGCTCAATCTTTACTATTCGCCTTATTTTCCATTGGGTTGCTTTGCTTACTTTTATATCCCCCTCTCCACACACACATGCACTTTTGTGTGTCTTAAAGATTACCCCAACAGAGGTCCCACCCTCTATCTGATATCTGTTTGGCTACATAAGGAACTATGTTTTGTTAACTGAGTTTACTATTTTTAATAGTAGCACCCAGAAACTAAAGGGTTCTGAATGTTTATGTTCAACGCTATTTAAGCATGAATCAACATGCAAAATGTGATGCAGCTGCTTAAAAGGGAAATAATAATAATAATAATAATAATAATAATAATAATAATAATAATAATAATAATAATAATAATAATAATAATAAAGTTGGAAGGGACCTTGGAGGTCATCTAGTCCAACCCCCTGCTCAGGCAGGAAACCTTATACCATTTCAGGCAAATGGCTGTCCAGTCTCTTCTTAAAAACTTCCAGTGTTGGAGCATTCACCACCTCTGGAGGCAGGTTGTTCCACTGGTTAATTGTTCTAACTGTCAGGAAGTTTCTCCTTAGTTCTAGGTTTCTTCTCTTGGTATGCTCTCTTGGTATGGATTAACTGGATAAGAGAGTCCAGATCACAGGAAGAAACTGTTTTACTTTACTCTGACCTGGTTAAATCCTAAATTCAAAGAGGACTTAATGTCATATAACCAACTGACTGATTAATCAATTAATTAATTATCAATTATTTGAATTGATTATGTGCTATCAATTCAAGTCATTTTTGACCACTAGTGACTATTTTATTAGATTTTTCTCCATGACAATCGGTCCCTAACCTGTTCTTTCATATCTCCCATTGCCATTGTAACTGAGTCCATCCACTTTTCTGCTGTTTGTCCTTTTCTTCACTTTATTCCACCTTTCCCAACACTGCAGCCTTTTCCAGAGCTGGATCTTTACATAATGTACGAATCCTATAAAGCAGAATACTTTAAGCTTTGCTATTTGTGCCTTGAATTACAATTGTGGATTGATTTGTTCAATGACCCATCAGTTTGTTTTCTTGGTTGCCCATAGTATTCTACATAAATTTAATTTCATTCTAACCCCATTTTGATGAAAACAAAACAAGATTCACCTACTTTCTTTGAGTGGTCTATTAATATCTATAGTACATTAATCTAATTGTTCCCAAGTACTGGTTCTTTTTCTTCTCCTTCCCAAACTTGCCCATCAAGCAAAGCCTTGTTTAATCACACTAGAAAGGTCACACAATGTTTAAAATATGTAACAAGGCTCTACTTCTCTTGTTTAATTTTTGGTAAGAAGAAATGAATTATATCATGTTTATTTAGGCTTGCAGTAACATGACATCTATAATTTCATGTTGTGCAGTCAGACTCTAAAAACAAATGACTGAAAGTATTTCTGTTACATTCGTATCCAGAAAGAGGTGATTATTATTCAGACCACATTAGTTCTGCCATGTACAAATCCACCTTATTCCATCAGACTGTATGCAGAGTAGATCATAAACCTTTTGTTGAAATACAAAGTTATCATGGAAAAGATATGCCTTGCATAATATTGATCCTTCACAATGCTTCAGAAGGAAAATGCCGTGGACTAGTAGCCAAGAATGAGAATATAATTACCCCTAAATTTAGAAAAAAATACAGTAAAACTGTGGGAAAGCCAATTGTTTTCTATTTAAATCACAGGATTTCCATCCTATTACCAGATAAGCAAAAGGTGGAATATTAAAATCAATCCTTTCTATTCATGCTGCAGCCTAATTAGTGCAAGAGGAATATTTGGGGATTATTCATTCTAGACCATTACATTAAAGATCTAGATCATTGCATTAAAATTTCAGTACTGTACAAAAACAGACATCAAAGCCATTTTTCTCCATAAGGGGTCAGAAAGAAGAAAGATAGATGAAAGAAGTTGGAGCTGTCACTTTCCTTATGCCGTTTCACATATATACAAATACTCACTTAGCCTTGATCAAAAGGTACTTTAGAAAGTCATCAGAAGAAATAAATACATAATAGACTGGCTTTAAAATTCAAACGTAGTCCAAACCTTTATAGTAAATAAGTGTTAGCCCTTCATGATAGACTAAACTAGTAAACCAAGATTATGAATTCTAATGCTAATTCTAATATTTTCTTTATTCAACAGTTAAAGCAACAAGTCTGAATGTGCTACTCCCTCCCTTTTTATGAACTAAGGGGAAGCTTGTTTGAGACATTTACTTACATTATATTTTTGGCCTGGGCTCAGGCCTCTTTTATCTGACCTTGGTAGTGTCTCTAGCTCTTGTTCTATATTCTTCAGTAAGACTGTATTTCAGCCAGGAGAAAACCTCTTGATTAGATCTGGTAGAGACCTCAGTCAGCCTCAAGGAACAATGAGATGAGCAAATCTTGAATGACTGAACTAATTAAAGGCAGTCAGACAAATTAATGCATTACAGTAGCCTTTCCAATATGTAGCATAAGTTGATCCCTCTTAGACTAGAGATATCTGGGAATTTTGGAATTGCAGTGCCAATATATTAAACATTATGATATTGCCCTTTATGTTAGAAGTTAGGGTAATTCAAACCCTTGAAAAGAGATGCTTTTGTAATATGGAGATATGAAGCTGCATCTTTTCCCAAGGTCATAAGGTTGTTTCAGAAGATGGTTTCTTATGTATGCAAGCAGAACCACTTTGCTTCACTTCTTCCTATCAAAGGAAATCTGTTGCTTGTGCTTTACCACTAAGTACAGACAGACAGATGTAAAAAAAAAACCACCTCCTTAGTACAATTGGTTTTACAGATTAAAAATTACCTATTTCCAGTAGTTGTTAACAGACAGCAAGTGTTACGTTAGCAGGCATTGCATCTCTAGATGGGGCTACCCTTGAAGAGTATGTGGAAGCTACAGCTGGTACAGAATGAGGCAGCATGAGTAGTTTTGTAGATCCCCAATGCATGGAACACCTTGCTATGTGAACAGTACAGAGTGGTGGGCTGCTTTCATGTCCAATTCAAGGTGTTGGTTATTATCTTTAAAAGCCTGCACTGCACGAGACCAGGCTACCTGAGGAACTGTCTCGTCTCTGTTTAATTGACCTGTCCCACCTCATAAAGCAGTGGAGTCATATTGTGAATCCCATTGGCTAAAGCCCTCACTGCTATTGATTTTCTTGCCCTGTGGAAATCTTGTTCAGAGAGGTTAGGCAGGCCCCACCTCCCTCAGCCTTCCGGAAATGTGTCAAGGCCTGGTTTCACCAATTGGCATAGTGTGTGTTTGTGTTTGTGTGTGTGTCAGAAAATGACCCTGGGGATGATTAGTGACTTGAGGGTGGCCCCTCTACCCTTTTGAACTTTTTTAACCTCTGTAATTCTTAAATTTTAACATTTTAACTCTGTTTTTCATACTTTTTTAAATACCTCACTTTTCATGTTTCTTATTTGTGAACCATTCAGAGTCACATGGGTGAGATGAGCAGTGTAGAAATTTGATAAATAAATAAATAAATTTCTACAGAAGGCACAATTACTGTAACTTTTTTATCAACAAAACATGAATGGGTGGATTTAAATATTTGAAAATAAAAATGTGAAGCAACTAATTCAGATGAAATAAAGCAGATGCTTTTATATTGGTAGAAACATGCTAATTCAAATCTGCTCTAATTTGCCTCATTTGTCTATCAAATAATGTTTGTGGTATTATAGTTGCTAAAAACTGTCTGATATTCCCTCTTGGGATTCAATCTGGTGACAAGAGTTTATTGCAGGAAGTCAATTTCCTGGGATGATGAGATTAATTGAGATGCATTTCTTTCACTTCTCAGTGCTGCAAAGACGAATGAACATTTTATAGTCACATCAATGCTCAGATATATACAGCCATTACTTTTTTAAAATTAAAATTCCATGCCTACAGAGTTAATCCATAGTTGCAGGCCTTAGCCAGGCATTTAATGGGGCTCCAGGCTCCAGGGGGCTGGAGATTGGGTAGAAGGGTGTATCATCAATCATTGTCAAGCAGCTCATGTCTAAATAAAAGCAGTTTCATGACAGCCAAGGAAGGTCTAACCAAAGGTTTCATAAAATACCAAACAGCTTTTTTAATAACATCAAATTTGATGTAATTTAAACATAAGTACCATGTGATCAAGCTCTTATCAATCACACCATGATAGCTTCATCCTACTTTTCCAAATAAAAAATTTAATTTTTTCCTGCTTTCATATTCCCCACATGAATTTTATATCCTGAAACAAAACGTGAAGATTAAAACAAAGTATAACTATTTTCTTGGACTATTTGCAGCTGTTTGATTATATAGGTCTAGCTAATCTTGGCCCATGAATCCTGGAGATGATGAGACAAAGTGACAAAGCCAAATTTATTTTAGAAAACTTTCCAGGGAAATCAACCTTTCTGAGCCAAATTGGACAGATTTCCTTGATCAGATTACAGTGCACAAATACAAGTGGTGCTTATGTTAGTGTATTTTAATATTATACTTTCTGCAATCTTAGAGTGCAAGAATAATAAAATTCTTTATGAGAGATGCATCCAGTTTTGGTCACCACGATATAAAAAAGATGTTGAGATTCTAGAAAGGGTACAGAGAAGAGCAACAAATATGATTGGGGGACTGGAGGCTAAAACATTTAGGGAACAGTTGCTGGAATTGGGTATGTGTAGTTTAACGAAGAGAAGAGTGAGGGGTGACATGATAGCAGTGTTCCAATATCTCAGGGGCTGCCACAAAGAAGAGGAAGTCAAGCTATTCTCCAAAGCACCTGAAAGCAGGACAAGAAGCAACACATGGAAACTAGTCAAGGAGAGAAGCAACCTAGAACTAAGGAGAAACTTCCTGACAGTTAGAACAATTAACCAGTGGAAAAACCTTCCTCCAGAAATGGTGAATGCTCCAACACTGGAAGTTTTTAAGAATAAACTGGACAACCATTTGCCCGAAATGGTATAGGGTTTCCTGCCTGAGCAGGGGGTTGGACTAGATGACCTCCAAGGTCCCTTCCAACTTATTATTATTATTATTATTATGAGTAAGCACCTTTTCTATTTTATTGCTCTTTGCACAGAGGTTTACATAATGAAATGAAATTTTAGATCTGTTTGTAAAGGATTAGGACAACGTGATAAACATTACATTTGCTTATTTCTCTCTGATAATGATTATAATTTACAGTAGTGTTACTCAACTTTAGCAACTTTAAGGTTGTGCCTTTCAACTCCCAGAATTCTCAAGTTGTCAAGATTGAGAAACACTTATATAGATCAACAACTTATGCTATAACAAATTATTTGTAAAATGACAATACCGTAGAAGATCCACCAACACATGAAGTGTGACTTCATTTATTTTATCTACTAAGTACTGAAAACCCTAGTAAGTCTTTTAACTTGTACATATTGACCAAACTATCCTGGGACTGAGATACTTGATTTCATAAATTTTGCTATGTTTATTTGCTTTCACTTTTTCTCATTAAGAACTGTAATAAAGACCATTGCTGGTTAGAACAACAACTAGGAACTGGCATTGAAGACTCTCATCTCCATTATTTCTGACAGTAGAAATCTAGAAAGGACTAGCAACATTTAGAAAGCTACAGATTTAACAAGTTTGATTTTCTTGATGTTCTGCTTTGACAAATCAGAAAAATAATCTACTTGTTTCCCCCTTTAACTTTCCTTTAAAAAAATTGAGAATATTGTGATGGACATAGAATTTGAGAATTATGAATAAAAAATATCAATATGCAAGCTTTCAACTATTGTTCTTTTTCTACCCAACGGCTGTGTTCACTTGTTAAACTTAGTAACTGAACCAAGGGGTCAGAGTATTTACACACATTACTACCATCATGGGAGTCAGTAGGGGTTAACTTTACCTTAAAACCTCTTCAAAATTATTTAAGGTTAAATTCACCTTCATTGTCAGCTATGTCATCTGTAAGCATTACCAGAGGGTTAATATTCTTTTCATGCTGTTGGCATAAAGCACAGGTATCAAACTCGCCGTGTCATGTGACATGTCGTAACGTATCATGACTTTTTTCGCATTGCTGGAGCTGGGGTGGGCATGGCCTCTGCATGATGCAACCGGCCTGCAGGCTGGCAGTTTGACACCCCTGGCATAAAGGATAAGTCCAAAAATAGCTCTTCAAAAACAGGCAAGGGAAAATATTCCCTCTTGCTGTTCTATTGTACTTGTCACCCACCTAATCATTTACACAGTAGTGTGTAAATAAAGGGGTGAAATAGTAGCCAATGGGAAATCCTAACCCCATTCATCCCATGGAAATTCTGTCCCATGTCAGATTATTATTTAAAAAGAGAGGGTAGCATTTCAGCCATTTTAATTACATCAGAACACTGGTAAAAAAAAACAAATTTCATCTAAACATGTGGAAAAGACTGCTGAGAATCCAGATACGTTTCAGCCTGCAAAGACAGGCGGAATAGGAGAAACGGAAAGCTAGATTCAGATTGGCTAGAGGAAAACGTGGGAGGTGGAATGGAATAATCTAAATCTGTTTATACATTAAGATTTTGTTATCAATCAGTGCTGTTCATTTGTCTTAATTGGCTAATTCATTTGCAATAAAGCTTAATTCTTAATTGGTCCTATAATTTCTTGAGCAAGCAGTTGCAGCTGAACCAAGACAACATTTGTGGCTATTGGAAGATCATCCCATATATCTGCTCTTCATTTAACTGGAGCATTTGTGATTATGTGCTACTGCACATAGATATATTTTCCTCAGCAGTTGACTCTCAATGAAGGTGTCAATGAATCATACCTGATATTACAATTGCATCAATATAATTCTTCATTTCTCTTTTATTATGATACAGTGAAGAATGAAAAAAATTGATGAAATGGAAGTAAAAGCTACAGCCAATCATATCTGCAGAAGGCTCCATATGATTAATATATCTCGGGCCGCGCTCGGTGGCGGCGTTTCCTGCTTCCCCGGGCCATTTCGGGCCGCCTTTGACACCCTTGGGTTGCCTTTGGTCACCGAGAGAGATGCCTGTGGGTCCGGCTTGGCGGCGGCGATGGCGGCGATGGCGGCGACGGCGTGGGCGTCGGCGCTGGTGGCGGCGGCCCTTTGGGCCGCACTCGACGGCGGAGATGGCCTGCATCCGGCGACGACGACGACGGCAGCAGTGGGCTTTGGCCGTTCTCAGCGACCAGCACTAAGCGGTGGCATTCCTGGGGCCTTCTGGCCCGAGTGGCAACATTTGATCTGTTTTTGGGGAACTTTGGCGGCATCAGCGTTTTCTGGCCTATTCGGGCCGTTTGTGGAGGCCGGTGATTGGCTGCGACGTTTCTCGGACTTTTGGCCCCTCTCGCCGGCGGTGGTGTTTCCATCTTACCCCAGACCGCATCAGGCTGCTTTTGGTGACGCTGTCGTCCTCGGGCCGTTTTGGCGGCGGAGAGGGCGACTGAGAGTTATCCCAGCGGCGATGATGTTTTCTGTGCTGCCTCAGACCGCTTGTGTTGGCATCGGCGTCTTCGGACCGCTTCAATGGAGCAACGGCAACAGGTGGTCCTTATACCGCTTTTGGACCGTTTTAGCGGCAGTGATGACGCTTTCAGACCATTTCTTCTATCTTGGCCCGTCTACCCTTCTGCCTGAATATATACATCTATTAACTTTGCCTACCTCCCCCTCTCCCCTTTGGATTCGGTCGGTCCTGGGTACCAGCCACGGTGGGAGAGTGGCTGACTTTTACATCTGCAGCCCCATAGAGGTGGGAGCTCTATGGGGCATGCCTACCCAGAGTATATCTTTGACCACCCCCAGGTACAGAGTTGCAACCTGCCGTGAGAGGGCGGGGGTGGCCTGTTTACTGGGGCACCCAACTGAGTGGCAGTGCAGTTGGGTGTGGATCCAGATATTTTCTTTTCCGGCCTTCGACCCTCCTATGGACATGATCACCTCCGGGACTGCCTATTCTGGACTTGCTGGACTAACATGCGACAATATACTAGCACGGACTTGCTCGCCCTCAGGGGTGCCCCCCTCGCCTGGGTGCAACCCGCCTCTTTAAATCCTAACCTCGATGAAGGGCCCGAGTTTTGGGTCTCTGAGAGATGGCTGGGCAGGGGCAGGGGCCGTCAACATAAATTTAATAAGAGGCCCCTGATTATGTTTTTATCAAAAAAAATTTACGGGGTTGGGGAGAGGGGTGGGAGATGGGGGTTGTCTGGCTATGGGGGGCGGCCAATCAACCATAGTTCAGGCCAGACTTGGGTCTGACCACACGGGGGGAGAACGGGGGGTCGTTGTCTCCGGGGCTCATGAGCGGGTCATGGGATTACCAATTCCCACGACGGGGAATGGCAGCAGGCGGCTAGACAGGGGGCCATATCGTTACCGGGAGGGCCATCTCCGCTATCTGCAAGCGGTGAGGTGCTCCGACCCTCTGCTTCTTTCCCGAGGTTCCGGGAGCGAGGATGTGCAGCCTCTTGAGCTCCGGCTGGTGTACCTGAATGCCAGGTCCGTGGTTAACAAAGCTCCCCTTGTTAGGGATTTAGTTGAGGGTGAGCATGCGGACCTGGCTTGCATCACGGAGACTTGGTTGGGCCCAGAGGGTGGGGTCCCTTTGGTTGACCTTTGCCCACCAGGCTTCCGGGTGCTACACCAGCCTCGAGCTCAAGGTAGGGGTGGGGGTGTGGCGGTGATCATTAGGGAGACCTTATGTCCGCGGGAGACCACCGTTCCTCAGATAGTCGGGTGTGAGTCTCTCTTTGTGAGATTTGGTTCTGGGGCGCAGTTGGGCTTGCTGCTCGGGTACATTTCGCCTAGTCGCGCAGCGGCAGCCCTGCCCGAGCTGCTCGATATCCTCTCAGGGTTGGTGGTTGAGTTCCCCAAACTTATAGTTTTGGGTGACTTCAATCTACCATCCCTGGGAGGCTCATCTGAGCTCGCTCGGGAGTTCATGGCTTCCATGACGGCCATGGACCTGACGCAGGTAATTTCTGAAGCAACTCATGAGGGAGGCCACACCCTTGACCTGATTTTCTTATCTGGACGGTGGTTGGATGATCTTGGTGGGGGCTTTCCATTTATTATGCCCTTGTCATGGACCGATCATCACCTCCTGCGGCTGGTCTTCCATTTTGCCACCCCCCGCCGTGGGGGTACGGAGCCAATCAGATGGTACCGCCCCAGACGCCTAATGGATCCTGATAGATTCCAAGCGGCGCTGGGGTCCCCACCTGCCTCCATTGCTCACAACTCGGCGGATACCTTAGTGGAAGCCTGGGAAAGGGCAGCCACTGAGGCACTTGACCGGGTTGTACCCTTGCGGCCCCTGACCCGGTGCAGATCCCAGCGAGCTCCATGGTTCTCCGCGGAGCTCCGGGAGATGAAGCGTCGGAAACGGGGCCTAGAGAGCTGCTGGAGGTCCAGCCGATCTGAACCCGACCGATTGCGGTTAAGAACCTACATTAGGTCTTATCTCGCTGCGATGAGGGAGGCGAGGTGTAATTACTTCTCCACCCTCATCGCGTCCGCAGATAATCGCCCGGCTGCCTTGTTTAGGGTGACTCGCTCCCTTCTTACTCAGGAGGTGAGGGAGGATCCCTTGCAGGGTCGTGCTGAGGAGTTTAGTCAACATCTGTCGGATAAAATTGCTCGGATTCGGACCGGTTTGGACTCCAGCTGGGCAGAGTCTGGCGATCAGGACACGGGCGGTCCTGTCAATGTTATCTGGGAGGAGTTTGATTCTGTGACCCCTGATGAAGTGGACAGGATTATGGGGAAGCTGAGTTCCACCACATGTTTATTGGATCCGTGCCCTTCTTGGCTGGTTTATGCAGCTAGGGAGAGGACACGAGGCTGGCTCCAGGCGGTTATATCTGCTTCTTTGAGCGAGGGTTATTTCCCCACCGTCTTGAAGGAGGCGGTGGTGAGACCTCTCCTCAAGAAGCCTGCCTTGGACCCAGCTGTATTGAACAACTTTCGTCCAGTCTCCAACCTTCGCTTTCTTGCGAAGGTTGTTGAGAGTGTGGTGGCGCATCAGCTCCCTCTGGTCCTGGATGAAGCGGATTATCTGGACCCTTACCAATCGGGTTTCAGGCCCGGGCACAGCACAGAGACGGCATTGGTCGCTCTGGTGAATGATCTCTGGAGGGCTCGGGATAGGGGATATTCCTCTGCCCTAGTCCTATTAGACCTCTCGGCGGCTTTCGATACCATCGACCATGGTATCCTGCTGCGGCGTCTCAGGGGATTGGGAGTGGGAGGCACGGTTTTTCAGTGGTTCTCCTCCTATCTCCTGGGACGCTCGCAGTTGGTGTTGGCAGGAGGGCAGAGGTCGACCCCTAGGACTCTCGCTTGTGGAGTTCCTCAGGGGTCGGTCCTCTCGCCTCTCCTGTTCAACATCTATATGAAACCGCTGGGTGAGATCATTCGTGGTTTTGGAGTTGGGTATCATCAATGTGCTGATGATACCCAACTTTTTATTTCGACCCCAAACCACCCCAGTGATGCCCTCGCTGTGATGTCCCGTTGCCTGGAGGCGGTTCGGGTCTGGATGGGGAGGAACAGACTTCAACTCAACCCTGACAAGACTGAGTGGCTGTACATTCTGGCTTCCCGGGACACCTGGGATGTTCCATCTCTTTCTATGGGGGGTGAGCTTTTACCCCCTGTGGATAGGGCTCGCAACTTGGGAGTCCTCCTAGATTCACGACTCACTTTGGAGGATCATATAGTGGCCGTGACTAGGGGGGCTTTTGCCCAGGTTCGCCTGGTGCGCCAGTTGCGGCCCTATCTGGACCGGGAGGCCTTATGTACGGTCACTCATGCACTCGTGACCTCTCGCCTAGACTACTGTAATGCTCTCTACATGGGGCTTCCCTTGAAGACTACTCGGAGGCTCCAACTGGTACAGAATGCGGCCGCGAGAGTTGTCTTGGGAGTTTCCCGGTACTCCCATGTTACACCTTTGCTCCGTGAGCTGCATTGGTTACCAGTTGTCTTCCGGGTAAGGTTCAAGGTTTTGGTTATGATCTTTAAGTCCCTACATGGCATGGGTCCGCGATACCTCGAGGACCACCTGCTGCCGGTGTCGACTCCCCTCCGCCCTGTGCGTGCCCACAGAGAGGGCCTCCTCAGGGTGCCTCCGGTCAAGGAATGTCGACTGGTGGCCCCCAGGGGGAGGGCCTTCTCTGTGGGTGCTCCGGCATTATGGAACCAACTGCCGGTTGAGCTCCGGACGGCATCAGACCTCCGATCCTTCCGTCGCGGGTTGAAGACCCATTTATTTGAACTAGCGGGTCTGGCCTGATGGGGGTATATGGGTTTTTATAGGCTTGTTTTATCATTCTTGTTTTAACTTGGGCATTGATTTAATTGTTTTTTAATTTTTGTATTGTTATTTATATATGCCCTGTGAACCGCCCTGAGTCCCTTAGGGAGAAGGGCGGTATAGAAATCTCAATAAATTAAATTAAATTAAATTAAATATCCAGTGTATGTGTGTGCATACCAAGACACACACACACACACACAAAATGGCACTTGGAACTCATTAATTGGTTCTGGAAAGTACGATGAATGATAAGTGCCAAGCAAACCATGTGACTTATCACATGAAATTTCCTGTCTGTCCCTTTTCCTATGTCAGTGGCCTTCCCAGCAAGGCTGACTTGTCTGTTCTCCACGGTCATCCCCCTTTTCCTTTCCTTTCCTTTCCTTTCCTTTCCTTTCCTTTCCTTTCCTTTCCTTTCCTTTCCTTTCCTTTCCTACCCTACCCTACCCTACCCTACCCTACCCTACCCTACCCTACCCTACCCTATCCTACCCTACCCTATCCTATCCTATCCTATCCTATCCTATCCTATCCTACCTTATCCCCCTTTTCCTATCCTGGCATGTCAAGTACTGAACAAAAAGGAGTAATATTTTCACATCAAATGCATCAAGTACTAAATTCAACAAGTTTTGAAGCAGCTGAGTACCAAGATACTCACTGTATGTACGTATGCATGTTTGTGTGTGTATGTGTATGTAGATAGATGTAGATGATATATAGAGAGATAGAGATAGATAGAGATAGAGATAGAGATAGAGATAGGGATAGGGATAGATAGATGAATCTGTCTTTGTCATTAGACTAAGTATTTTGCAATTTCAAAATGCCATGAGAAGAAAATTACTTCTACAGATATGGTCACCTGCAATTGTCTAGCAGACAAATAAGCACAATCCTCCTATATGTTGGTTAACCCCAATGTGTTAGATGCCCAAAACTAAGGAAGACATGCTTAGTTTCTCTTAAGCAGTTTCCTTTACAGTTCTATAGACAGAAATCTTGCCAAACTAAAGAAACTGAATGGAATGGAAAGATTCTGACCAACCCCACCTTTTATCAATAGCAGAATGTTGGCAGTATTATAGAACATTCCTCCAGTAGATAGTGACTGAAAAATCAGGGGGGAAAAACATATTATTGTGTCCTGGAACTGACACATTTAATTTCTATTCTATAATCATAAAATGGGGAGAAAAGAATCTCAAAGACAAAAAACTGTAAGCAAAGTTAAAAAAAATTTACATTTAGGCAATAAAAATCAAAGATATAAGTATAGATTAGGTGAGACCTGGCTTAAAAAACAGTAACTGTGAGAGGGACCTTGGAGTCCTTGTGGATGATCACTTGACTATGAGCCAGCAGTGTGCAGTAGCAGCCAAAAAAGCTAATACAATCCTGGGTTGTATAAACAGAGGCATAGAATCAGATCACGTGAAGTATTAGTACTGCTTTATAAAACCCTAGTGAGACCACACCTGGAATGCTGCAACCAGTTTTGGTCATCATACTACAAAAAAAAATGTTGAGACCATGGAAAAAGTTCAGAGAAGAGCAAGTAAGATTATCCAAGGCCTGGAGATTAAAACATATCAAGAACGGCTGCAGGTCTTGGGTTTGGCTAGTCTAAAGAAAAGAAGAAACAGGGGTGACATGGTAGCAGTATTCCAGTATTTGAGGAGCTGCCACAAAGAAGAGGGAATCAAATTATTCTCCAAAGCACCAGAGGGCTGGACAAGAAACAATGGTTGGAATCTGATCAAAGAGGGAAGCAACCTGGAATTAAGGAGAAACTTCCTAACAGTGAGGACAATTAACCAGTGGAACAGCTTGCCTTCAGAAATCAAGGGCGCTCCATCACTGGAGGTTTTTAAGTAGAGACTAGACAGTTCTCCTGCTTGAGCAGGGGGCTAGACTAGAAGACCTCCATGCTTCCTTCCAGCTCTGTTCTATTCTATTCTAAAATGAGAAAACTGCATATGCTTCACCTTTCACTTTGACCAAAATAAGCCCACTCCTTCATCACCACATAGGATTTTGTTTCAATAATCTTGATCTAAATACGAGATTATTGAATATCTTATATTCAAGTGCATGCCTGAACAGCAGACTAACTTATTAAATACTTCATTTTCCTTTATTAAACTGATTTACATAAACTTCACCAAGCATATGCTTGGTGAAGTTTAGTGGTGTTTTTGCAAATGGTTTTTTCCCCTTCCTTTGTGCTTCAAGAACAGAATTTGCATTCAAATTAATATGTTTGGCCAAAGTGGGGACAGGAGGGGAATGCAATTCTCCTGAGCATAGTCCATCAAAATGTGACTAGAACTTGTACAAGTGCAAAGATATGGAAGTGTATTTAAACATAGCCCAGCCAAGAAAACAAGGAATAAGTTATTAAAAGCATACGTACATTTAGAACTATTTCCTATATAACAGTTTAAAAATATGCTATTATGGAATCTACAAATGCTAAAAAAAAAGTCTCCATGGAATCATAGAATGTGAAGTTTGAAAGGCACCTTGCAGATAATCTACTCCAATTGTTGCTTAGGGCAACAATTCTCTACCACAGAATCCTTGATAGATTGATGTCTAGTTTCTTCAAATATTTGTGTCAGTCCAGCCTAGGATTAAGTTTCCTTTGAGTCAGCTCATATTCAGCTTCTGTTTCACCAAGGGCACCAGGTACTTAGTTTTGCATTTTCTATTGCCCAGATTATTCTTCTCTATTTTTTTATCACTTGATTTTTTTTCCTTCCCAAATGTAGAATTTGTCTCTGTTGAAATTTATTTTGCTGGCTTCTTGTTCCAGCTAGTCAAGATCTTCCTAAATCCTGATACTGTCATCTAAGACATTTATTATTCCCCTATCTTTCTGTCAGCTGCAAATTTGATATTCTAATCCCTTGTTTATAAATCCTTTATGTTGAAAAAAGCACAATGACTAGATTGGAGCCACACAGCATTTTTGTTTAGCTCTTCCTTGTAGCACATCTATCCCTTTCCTATGATCAGCTAAACACTCACTCTATGAAAAAAATGAGATCAGGTTGATTATTGTTGATAAATCCATGTTAGCTCCTGACAAACAATACAATCTTATCAAATTGTACTTAATCATTTATTTTACATGGTATTAATATCAAGTAGGGACGCGGTGGCTCAGTGGGTTAGGATGCTGAGCTAGTCGATCAGAAGGTCAGCAGTTTGGCGGGTTGAATCCTGAGTGCCATGTAACAGAGTGAGCGCTTCTGCCAACCTAGCAGTTCAAAAACACGTAAAAATGCAAGTAGAAAAATAGGGACCACTCTGGTGGGAAAGTAACAGCGTTCCGTGCGCCTTTGGCATCTAGTCATGCCGGCCACATGACCACGGAGACGTCCTCGAACAAGCGCTGGCTCTTCGGCTTTGAAACAGAGATGAGCACCGGCCCCTAGAGTCAGAAACGACTAGCACGCATGTGAGGGGAACCTTTACCTTTTTAATATCAAACAGAGTGCTCTGTAACTACCCAGAAATTTGCTACAGAGCTTCAGTAGTTTTTGAAAACATTGGATAATACAAATCTCATTGGCTAAATTCAATAGAAAATAACTGAATTTTGGTGCCATGATTTTCTGCTTATTTAATATAATAATTTTATTAACCCTGTAAGAAGCTTTTATCATTAAAAAAGCAACACTAAACTTTCAACAGTTACAAAACATCCCTTCATGTCATTGGTAGCAGAAATATAAACTCTTTTTATGGAAAAATTTACTGCCAAAAACTATGCATATTGGGAATTATGGTAAGCAATTATTTGGGCTAAGATTCTGAGTTATATTATGTTTTCAGGGCAAATGGAATCAAGAAATAAAGTGATATCTAGTCTATCACTTTCAAAGCCTGGTGGTAAAGAAATCAAAATATTTAATTGGGGGCCAATGGATAATTTCATTCTAGGATAGGGTAAGTCCCCAATTCTAGTATGGTTAAATGGCTGGAAGATCCTCCAGCTTCACAATATATATGTGTATGCATTTGTGAATTCTGAATCCAAGAGGTACAAGGCCACCCAGTGTATCACAGGAATGGCTTATGTCACAAGCTGGAAGGAGGAGGGGGGAACGCAGGGGGAGAGGGTGGAGGAAGAGGAGGAGGAGGAGAAGGAGGGTGGGAGGGAGGGGGAGAGGGAGGAGGAGGAATCTACTAAAGATCCTTATGGGACATAGAACAATATATGTGACAACTGCAATTTTATTGTACTTTTAATTCATAACATTTGACAAAAAAAGACTTAATGCTTGAATGCATGCTGTATCGATATGAAGCTGATGTAGATTGATGTTCCTGTATAAAATGAAAGAAAATAGTACATACCTTTATAAATATATAAAAAAGATTCCCTCCGGGTTTAAAGCTTTCCTTGGTGCAAAATAAAGTGCATTTTGATATTAATAAAGAGCTTGAACATTTGTATTTCTATTTATTGACTGATAAATTTTGTATAGTGCAAAATAAACATTACCAAAATGAAACAATTATTATATACTGATTTATCCAGCTTTGAAACATACATTACCATAACTTTATAGGTGTGAAGGGCAAAACAAAAAGAGCATGTATTCATTCACAATTTCAGAATGTAATTCAGATTGGAAGTTACAGCAGAGCATTATAAATCAATCCTAAATACTGTAATTTATGTCTGTATATAAATTTCCTTCTCCGCCCTATGAGTGGTATGTGTCTTCCTCAATCTCAGGTCCTCTGCCAGAGGCCTAGGAGTTTGAGAGTTCTTCGCAGTATCCTAGCACTGCACTCTTCTGGATGGAGAGCTTTGATGTTGTCCCTGGGATCTATCGGAGCCACTCTCCTAATATGGATGTCACAAGCCCAAATGTATCTACCACCACTCGGGCCTCATCCTCTCCAGTTTGTACTTTAGGCCCTGTTATTTCTCCAGCTTCTTATTTTCCTTTTTCTGGATGTTGCTGTCACTTGGCTGTGCTACATCAACACTGCTATCTTCTGATCCTTGTCCACTGCTGTCTTCTGATCCTTGTACCTGCCTGTCCTTCTGATTCTGGGAGTCATATAGAATCTTAGCTCTGTTATTCTCTACTGCCTTCTGTGGAAGCTTCCACTTAGATTGGAAGGGTCTAGCCCGTACATTGCGCAGATGCTCCTGTAAATATTGCCTGTTACTTGGTTGTGCCACTCAGTGTATGCTGTTTCTGTGTGTTTGTGTGTGTGTGTGTGTGTGTGTGTGTATGTACACATATGGATACACACACACACACACATGTATGTTTTCCTGAGGATGTATTGTGTGTATTCCCCAGTTTAATATTTTTAATATTGTTTTGCTTTGTTACATAATAGTTGTATGTATGTAGATAGATAGATAGATAGATAGATAGATAGATAGATAGATAGATAGATAGATAGATACATACATACATACATACATACATGCATGCATGCATACATACAGTAGATAGATAGATATAGAGATAGAGATAGATAGAGATGATATAGATAGATATAGATAGATATAGATATAGATATAGATATAGATATAGATATAGATATAGATATAGATATAGATATAGATAGATATAGATATAGATATAGATATAGATATAGATATAGATATAGATATAGATATAGATATAGATATTATATGCTACACATTAAGTTTCAGAGATTGATAATTATTCCAGATGCTAAAGTATTTAATTTCCACCAATAGGTGTCTTTATCCATGTAAACCATCATAATCTTGAGCAGTTTTTTGTGAGAATATCAGCATAAAAAAATTATGGTATTGCAAGAGAATGCTGAAATCTCATGAAATTTAGCCATCTAACACAAAAGCTAATGAAAATCTGGCAACGTTTGCTGCAATCATACAAAAACTATTGGCAATTTAGGAAACATTAATCCTTCTGCTTTTAACCCTTTTCAGCATTTTCATCTACAACTCTGCGCAGAAAAGTTAGAAATTCATAAATAATTTATTAAATATGAATTCAAATTAGGACTACACCAGCAACAATTTATTTCCATTGCATTAATGTGATTCAGTTCATGGCTTCAACCCTAACCCTCCCCCAACTAGCCCCTCTGGAGACAATGGAACTGTAAGTCTTGAAACAATTCTGGGAACTGCAATCCCCAACACATTTATAGAGTAACTAACTGAGAAAAAGTGAATTAATTAAAGGAGAAGGAGAGAGTTTACGTGATAAGTTAATGGTAAAAGGCCAATCAATACAAAAAAGTTACAAATTATCTCAGTGCCAGGCAGGCAGGCAGCAAGGAAGGAAAGAAGGAAGACCCTTACCATGTGAATTAAAATTGATACATATCATTAAAATATAGATACTATCTTTAATATATGTATAATTTTCAGAAGTAAGATAACCAGACAGTTGAGCTAAAATGACACCATAACTTGATGGGAACAAGCTGTTCAAGAAATCATTCAGATAAAGAAATAAGGTATTACTGCCTAACACAGGCTCCATGAAAACTTAATCCTTTCCCACTTAACAGTTTTAGTACCATCACAAAAAATAATTCTTTGAAAAAAGCACTGCTAACTTGAATAAACTCCTTTTACAAAATATGGTGATGGCCACCAAATTAGATGGCTTTGAAAATGAATTAGGAAAATAATAAGTGATCCCCAGTCAAAAGTAAAAAATAATTAGAGCCAAAAGATATATGTCTGCTTTTCAAGTGGTAATTGAAACTATTAACTGTAATAGTTTCAATATATTATTTTTGTTATTAATATTGCCATTTAAACAATCTCTTCAGCTGAACATAGAAATCATACTTTATACTCCCCAATACAAAAATGTCTCACAATTCAAGGAATAGGAATATAATTTGACTGCTGAAGTGGAAAAAAAAACCATTCCTATTTACTGGCACAAAAAAATAGGGAAGATTGTTGACTTGTGGACATTTTCCAGATGTTATTAATTTCTCATAGGTCCATAAACACTTATTTAAAATTAAGGGTGAAATTCTTAATTCTAGAATAAATGCATCAGCTACTGAACCAGCAAGACTATTCATCTATTATGTAATTCTGAGCAAATGATCACTGTTTATTATTTACTGTGGCACAAAACCACATGAGCCATAAATAGGCTGACTCTTGTAACCTGATATTCAAGTATAGATATGCCGTGGAAAGAAATTCAGGATAAATGTAGCGAGATTTATATGATTCATTTTTCAGGGCAAAAAACCTAACAAGACCAAAAAGCAAAATGGGAGTAACATTGTTAACTTGAATTTCTCAGGCAAACATGGCAGTTATGTTGTCTAGCTTGAAGCCTATCAGAACCATGGGGCCATCTAGTAGGACCAGGTACTCTAGATTATGAAAGCCAGTTAACTAAGTATGTGGGAACAGCATCAGCCACCAGAAGAACAGTTGGTCCTTCCTACAGACCTAGCAGCAAATGACAGAGCAGATATAGCTCCAATCTACAGTCATTTGATGCTGACTTCATCTTTCATGTCAGATGAATACAATGGCAATTCAAGCAAATTTACTGTCAAAATGATATGTTGGCCAAAGAAAAAACCCACCAGTTGAGCCCGTGTAGGATTTTTGATGAGCTAAGAGAGCTACAATGGGAGCAACCGTATTTCTGATTCTGACCAGTCCTGATTTGGACAACTTCTTTCTTCCTTCCTTCCTTCCTTCCTTCCTTCCTTCCTTCCTTCCTTCCTTCCTTTCTTTCTTTCTTTCTTTCTTTCTTTCTTTCTTTCTTTCTTTCTTCTTTTTTCTTTCTCTTTCTTTCTTTCTTTCTTTCTTTCTTTCTTTCTTTCTCTTTCTCTCTCTCTCTCTCCTTTCTTTTTCTTTCTTTCTCTCTCTCTCTCTCCCTCCCTCCTTCCCTCCCTCCCTCCCTCTCTCCCTTTCATTCTTCATGCCTGAGAGCTAATTTCAAGGATTCTGTCAGGCAGGTGACTATTGCCCATGAGATCCACTATCTCATGGGCAGGGTGTGTTTGGTGTCAGAATTTCAGCTATAGATTGGAATGAAAGAGACTTACTGTAATTGACTAGTTCAAGGATGGACTATTTGATGAATTATGAAATTTGCTAGTTTGTCTAGGACCCAAGATAAAATTATTACGTTAATCAAGGTCTGCTTGAGATTCTGTGAGGAAGGGAAGATGTCACTATATACTTTCATTTACTCTTTTACTTTCACACTGGAAACTTCTGAACTTCAGCCTATTCATTAAGAGCCAGCAGAACTCTGCCTACTAGTCTGAAGTGACAAAAAGCAATTGGACTTCCTTGGTTTTTTTTTTCCTTTGAAAATTCTTCACTTCTCATGCATGAGAAGCTAGTCATTAGAACTGAAGAAGCTTCTTGGATGACAAGTGAAATGTTTTCAAAGAAAAAACCAAGAAAGTCCAGTTGCTTTTTGGAAAAAGGATTTTTGGGACAACCATGACCTGAATGATTAAGAATCTCTATAGGCAAGTGACACTGTTGCACAAAAAAAACCCATACAGCTATATTATATAGAAAACATGGCTAGTATGCATGAGAGAGTTTTGCTAAAGTCCTATTTTGAAGTATTAGTAAATTAATGTAATTGTAGGAATGGGGCATTTTGCTTGCTGGGGTCCTAACTGCTCCTGATCTCACTTATCAAAAAATGAGGCAATGTGGGAAACTTTTAGATTCAGGTCCCATGAGAATACACTCAACCTCTACAACTCACCAATAGTAACCAGTAAGAGCTTTCATAACTTTACTTGACTTCCTGCTTAATTTTTCCTGGAAATGGACTGGCTACTGATTTACAATCCTTGACCTATAGCTAATGGTACTAAATACCAGGTGTATCTGCAATAAAACAATGCCATTTGCAGTTTGACTGAGAATGATAAGATAGACTGGCATGCATTACTGAAACCTACCTGGAGGGCATGCTAAGATACTCATTCAGGTTTCACATAGTGTTTCACCCTCGAGCCTGTGTACCAGACCGATCTCCATTGGTAAGTTTTATAGAGCATTTATCACAAGTTCCACATGACAGGATCACAAGATATTTTCATGTTCTTTTACATTAACCCCTGCCCCTTTACAGTAATGTCCTAGCATTTTTACATATATGCAAGGCAATACCCAGCAAAACTTTTCCTAACATCCTAACTTGTTCATATTGTAACTGCAAAATTTCTACATGTTCTATAGCAGGGGTGTCAAACTCAATTTCATTGAGGGCCGCATCAGCATTGCGGTTGCCCTCAAGGAGCTGGAGGGGTATGGCCAGGGTGGGTGTGGCCTACTGGGTGGGCGTGGCTAGAGTGCATATGGCCTACTGGGTGGACATGGCCAGCTCTACATCGTTCGCATCAAGGGTGCCTATGGGGGCCTGGGCAGGAGTGGGACAGATCTGAGGGTCTCTGGCAGAAGGAGGGTCTCTGGGCCAGGGCCAAGGCAATGGGGGCCGTTCAGTCACTGTTTCCAGGATGGCTTCGTGGGCCACATGAAACCACTTCGCGGGCCGGATCTGGCCCCCAGGCCTTGTGTTTGACATGTCTGTTCTATAGCATCATTCTTCCAATAAACATCTCTTTTCAATCATCCATTTTTAGCTCTAATATTCTGTACCATCACCCCTTGCATTTTCTTAGCCAATCCATACACCATTGTCACTGTTATGGCTGAGATAATGTGATAGTGTATGACACACTGAAGAAAGTGAGCTTTGACTCCTGGCATTGGTAAAACAACTGGGGAAGACAGTAACATGTCTAGAATCTCTTGAACCATCATCTAGTATGAAAAATCAAGTCAAAAGCAAGAATACTTTCTGATAAGGCATTACTTGAAGAAACGAACAGTATCTAAGGCAAAACAATCTGTTAAACAGTGGGAAGAGTAGGAAAAGAAACATCATAATTAACTATCATATGAAGGATCTCCATTTTGTGTTTATTGAAAGTAATAATCATAAATGACAATGATATTGTCACCCTAGTAGACAACAAATATTCTGATCTAGCCATGCTGTGTTAAGTGTCTGCGTTGCTTCTGCCTGGTTAGTATGAGCCCGGGAGCCTGACTTTAAAATTATTTTTCTATATAATAAAATCTTCAGAAGAAAATAAGCAATCATTGGAAAAGACACAAATGCCTAGCTCTGTGACATGCTTTAAACAAATATAAACTTAATTCTACATTTTACATCTATGTATGAAATCCAAAAGGAATGTTAATACAGTTTCCTTGGCTGAAGATATTGTTTTAATTAAACTCCTTAAATTACTACACTATCACAAACTACAGAGCATTGATGGACAGTGTTATGGTCTTATAGGCATTCTTTTTAACCCAGAGAACCATAGCCAAACTATCATACTTTGATATTAATGATAAATATTTTCAATTAATATCCAAGTCCTTCTGATAACAAAAAGAGACATATTATTCTGAACATCTTTTTAAATATTGCCTTTGTTAAATTGCACCATAAAATGTTACATAATCTAACCCTAATCAAATATAAAAGTTTTACTGGATCTCCTTCTGATACACATAAATAATGTATTTGCTAGTGTCTTTGGCCAAACTTGTACAAATATTATGTAAAGTCCTTTCTTAAAAAGCTATATCATTCTGACTGGTGATTTATTTATCTCTTCCTTCAATCATCCAACATGAAATAACTCAGCTTCATAAAGAATGCTATAGGTTCACTGAAGCTAACAAAAGCTATTAATTAAAATCCCTAAATTTCATTGCGGGGGGTTGCAAATATAATTTTATTAAGAATTTTAAATACAGTAATAAAAGCTAACATAAGCTAAACTTACAGAAAAAGAAAAGAATGGAAGAAAAGAATTAAAAGTACAAGCGAAGAGAAAAAGAAAGACGAAAAAGAATAAAGAAAAAGAAAATGTTTAAAGAGGTTACTTTCCACCTTCATCACAACAAGTCCAGTAAAAACCAATTTAAGAATTCTTTGCACCCTCTAAGGTTAAATAACTATCCCTTCATCCCATCCCTTACCTATAAACAAACTCATAAAATATCAATTTTTGAACCTTGATGTCAGCAACAAAAAAACACATAAAGGGTTGCTAGAATGTTGCAACCAAATGTCTAATTTTAACCTTGATCAAATAAACCAAAATTATATTCCTTTCTTTTTACTTCTAAGAATCCTTAAATCAATCAAACATTGCTGTAGGATTTTATTTCTTTTGAATTCCTCTATTCCATCTCACAGATTTCTTCAAGGCTTTAAAAAGCCTCTTTAAAATCCATTAAGAATACATTGTCCAAGTGATTCTCTTGCTTTATCGTTTGTAGTTCCTTTTTACTTTTTAAAGCTTTAGTCGTTTTCTTTGCATATCCAGTAAAGCATCCTTTTTCAAATCATTCCCTTGGCCTGTGGTTTGGAGTTCTCCATTCTATACATTCTCTCTTATCAGGTAAATTTTCTTCCTCATCTTCCATTCCTTCATTGACATCTTTGCGCATAATCTATCCATAGAAACAGACATTACTGATGGTGTTGGTATTATAGCTTTTAACTTCTGGCTCTTCTGGGCATCTTCCACATTCGATTTTGCCCCACTGGGGACTCTAAAAAGGGTCAAAAGTCAGAGAGACGATGAAGAAGAAGGGGACCCTCATTGATCATGAAGGAGTGGTGGCTCTTCCAAACCATCAGGGGAAAGACTGGCTATATTTGTGTGGCCAATCAGATGCTGCTGACAACTGAAGATAAGCAAATAACTATCACTTTTTGAGCAAAATTGATGGAACTGGTGAGGCTTTATCCTCTTTTTATGATCTTAATAATACTTTCCTGGGGGAAAAATGTCCAGAGCAAACATTCCTTCCTAATGAAAGAGGGAAGTCTTTGCCCCGCTCCCTCAGGAAAAGAAAAGCAGTGAATTAATTGCTTTAGGAGAAAATAGAGAAAACCACAAGATCAATTTGGAATTAATACAGATATATTCTTTGACCAAGTGAAAAAATTGGTGGACCAGAGGAATGCTGTGGATATAATTTACTTGGACTTCAGTAAGGTATTTGATAAAATAGATCACAACCTACTACTTGATAAGATAGAAAAATGTGGGTTAGACAACATCACCACCACATGGATTCATAGCTGGCTAACTGGCTGTACTCAGCATGTGGTCCTCAATAGAACTACATTTACATGGAGGGAAGTGTGTAGTGGGGTGCCCCTGTTCTAGGCCCAGTGCTCTTCCACATCTTCATCAACAATTTGGATGAGTGGGTAGATGGGGAACTCATCAAATTTGCAGACAACACCAAGCTGGCAGGAATAGCTAACACTCCAGAAGACAGGCTTAAGATACAGAAGGATATTGACAGACTTGAACACTGGGCGCTATCTAACAAAATGAAATTCAATGGTGAAAAAAGTAAGCTTCTACATTTAGGCAAGAAAAATCAAATGTACAGGTATACTATAGGTGGTACCTTGCTCAATAGTAGTAACTGTGAGAGGGATCTCGGACTCCTAGTGGACAATCACTTAAATATGAGCCAGCAGTGTGCTGCAGCTGCCAAAAAAGCCAACACAATGCTAGGCTGCATTAACAGAAGGATAGAATTAAGATCACATGAAGTATTAATAACACTTTACAATGCCTTGGTAAGGCCACATTTGAAATACTGCATCCAGTTTTGGTCACCACAATGTAAAAAAGATGTTGAGACTCTAGAAAGAGTACAGAGAAGAGCAACAAAAATGATTAGGGGACTGGAGGCTAAAACATATAAGGAATGGTTGCAGGAATTGGTTATGTCTAGTTTAATAAAGCTAAGGACTAGGAGTGACATAGCAGTGTTCCAATATCTCAGGAACTGCCACAAAGAAGAGGGAGGCAAGCTATTCTCCAAAGCACCTGAAGGCAGGACACTGGAAGTTTTTAAGAAGAAACTGGACAGACATTTGTTTGAAATGGTATAGGGTTTCCTGCCTGAGCAGGGGTTAGACTAGATGATCTCCAAGGTACCTTTCAACATGATGATGATGATGATGATGATGATGATGGGGAAAGGGGAAAAAGGGGGAAAAACTCTTGGGCTGCTTATCTGTGTTGATGACCATATTGGACAATAAAGACTACATACAAAAACAAAATGGGTGTTCCATATTTAGCCTCAATGGTAAAAAAAACATCTTTAACACTTGTATACCAACAAAAAAATGTTAATGACAGACTTGAGCATTGGGCCATATCCAACAAGACGCAGTTCAGTGGTGAGAAAAGTAAAGTCCTGCCCTTAGGGAAGAAAAACCAAATGCACAGATACAAAATAGGCAGTACATGGCTCAACAATAGAGCATGTGAGAGGTATCTAGGTGTCCTACCTAGTGGACTACTGCTTAAGCATGAGCCAGCACCATACTGCGGCTGCCAAAACAACCTGAATGCAGTCCTAGGCTGCATCAACAGAGATATCGCATCAAGACCACAAAAAGTGATAGTACTCCTCTGTACCACTGTAGTGAGGCTTAGATTATACATCCAGTTCTGGTTACCACAATTCAAAAAAGATGCCGAGGCCCTAAGCAGAGGTCAGAGAAGAGCAACAAAGATGATAATAGGCCTGGATGCTAAATTATATGGTAAATGGTTAAGGAAACTGGGTATGTTAACTCTAATGAAGAGAAGGCTTATGGGTGGCATGATAGTTGTCTTTCAGTATTTGAGGAGATGTTACAGGGAAGTGGGGGTTAATTTATTCTCCATAGCACCTGAGGGGAGGACAAGAAGCAATGGGTGGAAGCTCATCGGAATGAGATTCAACCCTTCAACCCAATATTGATCCTAATAAGCCAGTCCTTTCAAAGATTTAGGCCATTGAACCCTGGTCTAAGACTTCCAAATTCAAGCGTTATCAGTTCTGCCCTTGAATGTTTGCTACCTGTGAGAACCAACTCTAGCAGAACAAAACCAGTCTTTCTACTCTAATGCTCTCCAATGGTCATGCTGACTGTGAATTAAATGAATATGAAAGGCACTGAGTTGGAAATGCTTACTTTTGCAGCCAGGGGTTGCTATGGAAGCTAGCTAGGCTATTATAACAGCTAGGCCTTCAATTATTACCCCACACATAGATTTGTATTTTCTTTTATTGTGAGTTAGATAGTAGGCTCCACTAACAACTGTGCTGTCCTGCTTTTCTTCTCCATGCCCAAAATGCTTCCATATGCTGAATTTTACAAAACTTATCTATAACTAATCTTGTTTCTGGGCTTATGAAAGGAACATGAAGTTACTCAAAAGGACAATAAACCTCCGTTTTTAATTTAAAATTCCTGTAAGGATATTCATAGCGGCCTTTGTGACAAGTGCTGTCACCAAGGTCTATATTTAATTGCTTCTTCCACCCCCAACCCAAGTGAATATGCTTGCTGTCCTCATGATAAATCTACAACCGACCCCCTTGCCAAAGAAAAATTGCTCAAGCTTCTCAGTATGCTGGCTCTGCAGGTCACATCTATCATCCTCAGGCCCCTGTTTTACTTTTAATTACAAAGCTTCACTCACAAATGTTACTTCCATTCCTGAAATCAAGGCAAATGTAGGTTTTAATTTGCAGAGCAGCAACTTAAATTTTCAACTGAGGCATTAATTTGCTGATACAAATCAACCCCAATAAAAATGTGTAATTTAGATTTCCATGAAAGGCCTTATTGCAATTCTGTGCTACAACCTATATTTCCCAAGCACACGGCATATTTTCTTGAAATAGTGGCAGATCCCCATCCTATTGGAATTAATGAGATTACATTTCATTAAGCTCAAGAAGAGTTTGAGGGGCACATAATTTTTCCTTTAAGCTGTGTTGAAAACAGTTTTATGGAAAAACGTAGAAAACAGCAGCTGTGTAAACAAATCCACAGAAATAGTGCTGAAATCTTCTACCGTGCGATCTTAATCTCTAAAAATCTTACATTCCATACTCCACTTAGTCTCCCTGTTGAGTACACTCCCCTGTACAGTTCAAACATACAACCAGTGGACAGTGGACATTACAGTAGAATAAAAGGGAAATATCTAGAGAAAATCATATAATACAAAGATCCTTAAATGGTGGTAGAATGACTTTGACCAAAAAAAATGCAAAGGTAGTATTAATAGTAACAGGTGTTTTAGGTGGAATCGTGAGCACCACGTAAACACCACTGACACTAACAAAATCACTATCATGGACAAAAATGCCAAATCTAGTTTAAACATCTGACTGATTGTGCAATGAAAGTAGCAATAGTAACAAGAACCACTTTAACGGCAATTTAAATCCTAAAAATTGCTTCCCTGAAGTGTCATGCAACCCTATAGATTCCATAAACCCTGCTGGTATTCCTCATATAGATATTATATACCCCCTCACTTACTGTGTGTAGAAAAATTGGGGAGGGGATCAGTCAACAGTTATACTGATTTTTTTTTCCTGTTATTACTGTAGGCATTTTTTAAAAGAAATTACTGAGTACTGTCATTTGTTATTCTGCTGGCCTAGTCTCCCTCCTTTTTGTTGTTTATTGTTTTAAACATGGCTTTAAAATGTTATTTTCAGTTAATTAAATTGGATGCTGATTTTCTAACTAAATAAGACTTGGGATCATTTTTATGTTCACAAGAAACGGTGGTTATCATAGCATACTCTGTTCAAAAATAGTGTTAAGAGTTAACCGTTATCAATAACAGTTGTCAAAAACTGCAGAACATTATAGAATTTTTTTTCCATTTAGAGACAGATTTCAAGATCAATAACTATCATAACAAGATATTTTTATTCCAAGAAAAATTGCATAGTAGAAATCCCTACTTCTGCTAGATTTTTCTTTTAATATATTTTCTAAGTAAAAGCACTGCCAAGTTATAATACTTACCGGTACTTGGACTGTATAAGATGAGATTTTAACAAAATCATGGGAACTCAAATACGATATTAACTTTATTGGAGGGGAAGTAGTGAATGGCAGATAAATTCTATTCTGAATCTCTTAGGCATAAATCAATATGTGAATGTAGTAAGGTAAGAAATACTGGCTGTTTTATCCATTATTGGTAGATAATCATGTTTATTCGGAAGCATATCACCTCTGTGTTCAGTGGTGCTTGCCAAGAAAAATATGTTTAGAACTGACATTGAAGTAGTCATGTGTGAATTGGCCCTTCTGAGTTATAAGACTGCACAAAAATGTAAATAACATTTCATAATTAGATACTAGAAATACATGGACAGCATTTAGCCCTGGTATTATTCTTTGTAACCACAGATAGTCCAAATAAATTGCCTACCACTGTAACAATACCTGGCCGAGTTTATGCTACAAATATATACAGTATGAATATTGCAGGGTTGGTTTATGTAGAGCACGGGTGTCAAACTCGCCACATCACATGACGTGTCACGACATGTCACAACTCTTTTTGTATTGCCGGAGCTGGGGTGGGCGTGGCCTCCGTATGATGCAACCAGCCTGCAGGCCGGCAGTTTGACACCCCTGATGTAGAGGCAAGAAAGTTGTGTGCTTCATCCTTCATAGAGCTTTTTTTTTTAAGAGTTCAAGTGTCCTTTCCCTGCAATATTTGTGCCAATACAACATCCATCTGCAGGAGTGAGGGCAGTAATATGACCAGTTTCAAAACACTCTGAGGGATTTTGGGAAACAGAAATGATGTCATGTGGAACTACCCTACATATAATGCAGATATCTGCAAGCAAAATCAGTTTGTACAACTAGTTTTCCTTTGCCAAATCCTCTGTCTTCCCATAACAGTATTTTACACACACAAACACACACAAATGCAAATATACACATACATGTGTGTGACAGTATATGTGGTGCAAGAGAGGAATTGTCAGAAAACGGCAGAGGCTGTTGGTAAAATGTTGGGATGCTTCTCATTTTGCAATTTCTAGTGGAACAATTATCAAATCTTTACCCTGGTCTTTGGGTTTCATCTGTGCCTTTTCCCTGTAAAAATCTATTATTAAACAAACATTTATATTGAGTTATTCCAGCATAATTCTTCAATAACATGAAAGCTGGAGGTGTTAACTAGCAATAAACGGTATGTGAAAGCTGCTGTTGTCAACAATAGAATAAAGATGTACATATAGACTCAGGGGAGGCATTTCATTCTAAGTTCCAAACACAGTACTGAGATAAGCATTGCTTTGGGAAGCTTAGGTGGAGGTGCTGCAACCATCCTGACTCCCCCAAAGGTGCTTTTACAAGAGGCAACTGAACTTTCTTGTGGTTTTTTTTTGTTCCCCCCCCCCCACACACACTTAAAAAAGCACCTTTTGGGACAACCATGGACTGAATGATTGAGAATCTCCATAGACATTCTGACTCTCCTGGACGTCATGGTGAGCTCAGATAAGGAGACCAACGATGAACAGCTCATTCCAGTGTTGATGGATAAACTGCCTGAGCAGCTGCAGGCACAAGAAGCTACCTCCCCTCCACAGGTAACTAGTGGGCACAGTTGCAATGGGCATTTGCAACCATCACCCCCACTGCAAGTGCTCACCACACAGAGAGGACAGGAGAGCAGAGCAATGGTGTTCTACAAGGCTCCATGCAAGAAAGAAACCTCAGCCTTCTAAATGAGTCACATCATGGCATATATAAGAAGAGCAGTGAGCTCAAGCCTGTCTGTTGGCAACAACTGTTCATTTACTCAGACTCCATCTGCCTTGGCTCCAAATTTGAAAACTTATGACTTTAACTCTGGGCCCAGACTGGCTGAAGACCTTTCTACAATGTTTGAAGCCTTGGACTCTGCTTGAATTTTTAGGGCAACTCCTTAGGGCATGTTTGCTGATTTTTTTGGACATTAGTTTCTCTACTCTGTCAGTGTGCATGTGTGTGCAAGCATGCACATTTGCACTCATATTCCTTCCTATTTACTCCATAAAAACTATCAGCAGATCTCTCAACAGCTTTCAATATGATCAACCATGGTATACTTCTGAACTAGTTTTGGGGACTGGGACTGGAAAGCATTGTTTTGTGGTAACTCTCCTCTTTTTCCATGACCAGTTCAAGTCAGAGTTGGGAGGAAGAGGAAATCAAGCTCTAGTCTGGTGCAAAGTCACTGCCTCAACGCCTGGGTCTCCTACCTCTCCTTAATCTCTACATGAAGCTACTTAATAAGGACATGTAATAGCATGGAGTGTGGTATGATATTTGGGGTGGAGATGTTATACATCCCAAGCTGGGAGGTGAGAATCTAAGGGCTGTGAGTATCTTATTAGGGAGGAATCAATTTTGACTCAAACCTGGCAAGAGAGAGTGGCTTTGGTTTTTTACCCTTTAAGATCTGGTGATATGTCATCTTTGCCTCTGAACAAAGTTGTACTCCCCCAGATAGAATGCTGTGCAATGTGGGAGTCCTCCTGAATTTACAGTTTCTGCTCAAAAACCCAAGTGGCAGCTATGATAGGGGTGTATTTTCACAGATGATTCTTGTGGATCAAGTCACTCATGCCTAGGTGACTTTCTGCTTGGATTACTTCAATGGGGCTGCCCTTGAACATCATCCAAAAGCTACATCTGGTCCAGAATATAATAGGTCATGTAGTGTTGAGTGCCCCTAGATTCAGCCATATCTACTGGCTCCCAGTTTCCTTCTGGGTGTAATTCAGGATGCTAATTATTACCTTTCAAGCTCTACATGTCATTGGACCAGGTTATTTCTGGAACTACCTATCCCTGAATTTATCTACCCATCTCACTAGATTGGATAAGACACTCCAGGTCACTTGTCTGAAAAAGTGCCATCTATTGGGACCAAAAAGTGTGTATAGTCAAGGCTATGGTCTTCCCAGTTGCAATGTATGGCAGTGAAAGTTGTACCATAAAAAAGGTTGAGCGCCAAAGAATTGAGGCCTTTGAACTATGATGCTGGAGAAGACTCCTGTGAGTCCCTTGGACTGCAAGGCGATCAAACTGGTCAGTCCTAGAGGAGATCAACCCTGACTGCTCTTTAGAAGGCCAGATCCTGAAGCTAAAACTCAAATACTTTGGCCACCTAATGAGAAGGAAGGACTCACTGGAGAAGAGCCTAATGCTGGGAAAGATTGAGGGCAATAGAAGAAGGGGATGACAGAGAATGAGGTGGCTGGATGAAGTCACTGAAGCAGTAGGCGTGAGCTTAAATGGACTCCAGAAGATGGTAGAGGGCAGGAAGGCCTGGAGAAATGTTGTCCATGGGGTCACGATGGGTCGGACACGTCTTCGCAACTAACAACAACATTGGGACCTAGGAAATGTGCCTTTTTTGTGGCTGCCTCTATCTTATAGAGCACCCTCCACCAGTGATCCAGTACACCTACCTCCTTTCTGTTCACCCAAACATAAAGTGATCGAAGCCTATGCACAGTTGTTGGGACATCCTGGGAAGATAACATATATTATATTTGTGTGTGTGTGTGTGTGTGTGTGTGTGTGTGTAATCACCTCTAATTGCAGAATAAAATTCCATTGTTTCTTGATAGTTAGGTTGCAGTCTACTGAAATGTCTTAACAAAGAGTTTATACATTTATAAATACTTTTTATATGCATCATTTCTGTAAAAAATACAATTTTAATCAATTAATATGGAAGAAGGCACTTTCCAGATGAATTTAATTGCTCCCAGTTAATTTATTCAGTACCTGACTAATATATTCTGGAAGGTGGCTATAAGACTTTTTGAATGAAATATGCCTACAGGGCATTATAAAACTCATTTCTAATCTTATTTTAAACTTTTCTATTTGTTCCTAGGGAACAAAAAAACTCAGCTGTTTTAAAAGAATGAAGGAAATTGCATTAGATTCAATTCATGCACTCTTCAAAATGTAACTATTTGATTTTCCTGACATATTAACAATCAGAAATTTTAAACTACTAAGCATTAAACCGAAAAGATTCACATCTATGTTAAACTCTTATTCCTGAGGTTGGAATACCATTTATGTGATTTTTCTCTTAAAATCCATTATGCATATGTAAAAACATAATATTTGACATTTTAAAATGTTTAAATTTTAACCTAAGTATGCATGCAGATAACCATACATATGCTTGCTTATATATTTATTTATAAAATGCACAGGCTACCTCACTCAGTCACGATTCTAGGCAGCTAATTGTAATCCCTTCATACCTCATTTAATTCCCAGGGTTTAAAAGAGATTAAGGATTATCTGAGCAAGGGCATTAATGTGCTTTCCCAGAAAAGCACACATATATCTATAAAGAAGACAGTGGGCCAAGAGCAAGAGGAACTGCAGTGTACAGATTATGACTAATAGGCTAAAGACTCTGGAGGGACATAGACATCCCAGCAGACCATATGAAACTTCCGGACCACAGACAGTACAGCTAAACACTGTATACCCAATCATGCCTTCTCCCAGCTTACCCAAGAGAGGTCATTACAAAATAATTAGCCTACAAGGGACTGTAATTTCCCTTTTTTAAAAAAAATTCAATAAGGAGCTCAAATTCATGATCAAATTGCATATTTTTATTGCTCAACAAATCATTTTCATTGAATTCTTTGAGAACTCCGAAGTAACTATACAGATAATTTTTATTGGCTTACGCCTGCATTCCATACCATGGCCATACACTACACAGAGAGCACCAAGAACCCCACACTTCAACCCTGAACTACAAATATTCTCTTCTACTGACATTACTCCTATCACTTTTTCCAGCCATATCCAAGAAATATCTCCCTGGCTTAGCAAAGATGCTCTTCTCATGTAAGCAGCCAGCAGCAACTCTTCTAGTCTAGATAGAACAGGAAGTTATGTTTCCCTTCTAGTGTTTTTTTAAAAAATCTGATAGGCCTAATACAGAAAAAAGTGCTTAAATGTCAATAAATAGCCCAGTAAAGTCTACAAAAACAAATTTTTAATAGAACAAGCCTAAACACATCTAATCAACAATATAAACTTAATTGAATTGTCTAGATACTGACAGCAATACCTGAATTTTCACTACAAGTATATTTGGTTAAGTATACTTCAATGGAACTGTTTCTAATTGGCTAAATATTCTTCAATGGATGATCAGTTTTCCTTTTACCAGTTGCCTCATTAGCTAATTCCCAGAAAGCCTAAATAGCTAATTCTCTTCCTTCAGAATTTTTTCCCCCATCGCTTCCTGCTGGAGAAGGATCATTTTAATTCTTTAGGAAAGGTCAGCTACATGACCAGACATACCTTCATTTGAAATGTTTCCAAGACCTCCAGAATTTCTTGCTGCTGTTTCCTAGCTGCTGTCATATAAAACCTGACCAGATTTCCATGACAGTTGATGACCACCCTTGACCAACTGAAGATTTCTCTGTGCGGGATTACAATGAGTCCATTGTCTGCTGAGTCAGTCTAGGTGCCACAAAGCAGACTGGAAGCTCACACTTCCTTTTTTGTTTCTCATTTTATAATTATTACTGTGCCATAGTGAGCCTAGGCAGGAACAAGAGACCATAATTAGCCTCTGCAACCATTTCAGCTCTGTCTTTGTATACCTTCAGGGTAGCTGAGGGCCTTGTGAAAACCTAGGCCAGGTGTCTTCAAACTTGGCCCTTTTATGACTTGTGGACTTCGACTTCAACTTCAATTCTGGGAGTTGTAGTCCACAAATCATAAAAGGGCCAAGTTTGAAGATGCCTGACCTAGGCTAAACCCATTTGTTTGCTTCAGATAAAATGGTTTAATTAACACACATATAGCATTTAGACTTTATGACTGACTAGCAGGGAGCTACAAAACATATGATACATTGGCAGGAACAACTTACAGTTTTCCTATTTGTATGCTACACTATTTCAACCAACCATTACCCATGATCCAGTTCAACATTGAACTAAGTTGCTTCCATGTGAAAAAGTACCACTGGATTCACTAGAACTTAATTTAGAAAAAAATATATGCAGCATTGGTCCTCAGACATCCTCTGAAGATGCTTCAAATGTAATATACATTTATACAATTCTTATACATTTACACAAATTCTTCCTCAATAAGAACACAAACATTTTTTTAGCTATTTATTTAGTTCTTTGTTCTCCTTTAATCATTTTTTCAGGTATCTAGCTGACCAGCTGTCCCTTGATTTTTTGCTTCAGATTTAGAGAAATATTATTTTTATGTACTTAGTTCTCTAGGGGTTATTTCCCCCTATTTTAATAATGTTTGAAAGATAACAATTTAAGAATCTTTTAGTAGCCTTCTATAAAGCATAGTATTTTTGTTTCCACTTATCAGGTGTCCAACACAAGAAAAATTATCTAAACTTCTGTTGTTGAAAATTTAAAGAATCTCTAATTAGTAATGCATATTGTCAAATGAGAGCTACATTGCAAGAATTTCAGGTAATTAAATTTGACAATTTGCTTAGTCTCTCAGTGCATTTCTGCTGAGATTGTATGTAACTACAATAGTGCCCATTGTGGATTTGTTAAAAAATACCCTACATTTACTGTTGATAGATGTCTCCATTGCTTTAATGTAGTCCTCCAACATCTGTTTTTCTGAATAGTCTCAAAAGCTAGTTAGTGACAGCAGACTTTGATCTCAAGTCTTACCTCTTAAAGGTGATGCCCTGAATGCAATTCCCTGTGCTTCTAAATGATAATATGGAGTCCAAGGTGAAGTGAAGGATCCATCTGTGCCATACCTCAAAGCCTTAGCAGGACTGGTGACATGCAGGGCTTTTGGGTTATTTTATTTTTTTAATCAAGTAAAACAGACAACAGTTCAGACAGCCCCCCTTTTACTCAAGTTATAGGAAAAATGGTAAAATGGGGTGGTTTCTTCCAGTCTTATCAACCCACCAATGAATAGGAAAGTGTCAAATACAAAGGGAGTTGGAAGAGGAGGATCATCCATCCAGCCTCTTGGTGGAAACCATTTCTTTTCAAAGTCCATCAGAAGGAAAGCAATTGGTACTTATTTATTTATTTATTTATTTATTTATTTTAATTCCATTTATATCCCGCCCTTCTCCGAAGACTCAGGGCGGCTTACAAGCTTAGCAGTAGCTAAGCTTGTAAGCTTTGCTGTCACCAAAGTGAGAAGGAAAGCAACAAGAGAATCCACCAATTTGGGTCAGTGGTAAATGTGTTCTAGAGCAGTGTTTTTCAGCCTTACTAACTTTAAGATGTGTATTTTTCAACTCCCAGAATTCCACCAGCTAGGAATTCTGGGAATTGAAGTCCACATAACTTAAAGTTGCGAAGGTTGAGAAACACTGGTTTATACAAAACAGTGGGGTTTTACTGTGGCCATTTTAGGCATGAGAATCAAGCAGCTTAAAACTGAAGGAGGCAAGAGTCTTAAATAAAAAATGGAAGGGGTTGGTCACTGTTATTTTATAGCACTGCTGTTAATCTATTGTGTTTTTAAGCCACCCTGAGAAACCGTTAAATACAAACAAAAACAGGCAATAATTCTTGCCTAAGGAGGGAAGAAAAAAGAGCTAGAAGGAACAATATGATGATAGTAAGAGTTGTTAATGATCCATTTTCTTTTCATAACCAGTTTACATTGATTACCCAGTACATGGATACTGCTGTAGCAGAAAACCGTAACTCACCACAGCATTCTCATTTCTGTCAGCATGAATTTATGGTTAGTTTCCTTCCATTTTATCTAGATATGCGAGACACAGGACAGAATATCTTGGCTACAGAGACTGGTATTAAACTTGTAGAAAAATTAGAAAGTTCCGCAGTTTTATCAACAGTGAAAGAACAATTAACATACTAGTGCAAGTTACATCCAGTCTTGTATGTGTCATATAATGGCTTGCATGCAGTAGATTGCCTATCAACCTATTCACAAAAGGAACAGCTTTACAAAGGACTTTTAAAGTCATGTCTTTAAGGTTTTATGGAAGGCTAAAAGGGTGGGGCCCTGCCAAACCTCAGTGGTCAAGATATTCCATAGGGCAGGGAGTGCCATGAAAAGGCACATTTCCTAGCTTACATTAGAACAGGGGTGTCAAACTGCTGGCCTGTGGGCCGGACACATCATCCAGAAGCCGCGCCCACCCCATTGCCGGCAATGGCGAAACAGTCTCGATACGTGATGTCGTGAGTTTCACATGTCTGCATTAGAAGGTAATATTTCAGGTAGGGAACCAGGAGTATGCTGACCTTATCTGACTTGGTAGGATAGGTAGATGTCCTTAGGGAGAGGCAATCCCACAGTTTACCTTAACAAGTAACATGATACTGATTCTTTGGAACCAAATCTGTTTCAAAGGACGTTTTTTGTCAGCATTGTTAATGACAGTGTTAGCAGAACATCTAGCATCCAATAGAACTCAACTGGGTGAACAAAAATAACCACACCAGATAAGGCCAATATAATCCAGTCTCATTTATTTATCAAATGGTCCACATGAATAATTGCAATAATTTGAATGTTAAAAATATGAATAAATATTTTTGTTGTTTAAAGAAATCTAGAATTATCACAGCAAAATTTAATATCCATCTTCTTTTATTAATCATTAAAGCTAAGATGATGAAAGTTCTTATAGAGTAAAAAAAGCTCCATGTTATAAAAATCTAATAATTCCAACAGCTGATACCAAATTAACAAGCAATATTTATGACAATGTCAATAAGTCTGTAACTGATTCTGGTAACAGGAAGTAGCAAAATCTTCAGTCTCGGGAAAGTAAATAGTTATGCTTGAGTCTATTCTAAATATAATTACTTTTTTGGAAAAAAGAGAAAGAAAATGTGTGTGAAATACAGTAAGTGCCAACAGAATTTATGGTACTCTTTTCAGTAAAATAATATCTAAAATATATGGTCATAAATCAAGAGAGAAGGATATTCAGTCTTTGTCTGAGATTATCAATAAAGCTAACCTCAACCTACTGTCTAGTACAACACAAATGGAACATAGGAAAGTAAACATACCTTTATGTAAATAACATATTCATGTAATGATATATATAACCTTTCAACAATGAAGCATGCTGACTCAAGAAATACTGTAATCTATCAAGACAGTATTCAATCCTCATCCCTGATTTATGGGTTTTGCTATTCAAATATACAATATTCAGATACTGAAGAAAGCCCGGAAAATGACTGCCCAAAATGACAGCTGGAAGTAGTCATGGTGAGAATTATCCAGAGACCTATACACGAAAATAATTATATCGGTAGTTTAAAGTTGAACTGTGGAGTCCTTGGTGCTCTCTGAGCTTGTTTGCGTGCAGATGTTTCATTACCCAACTCGGTAATGTCATCAGTGCTGGTGAGTATGGGGTTTGCTCTCTGTTTATATACAGTTAGCTTGCCCTGCCACTGTTGGTGGGGTTCTGATTTTCTCCTTGGTAGTTCCTTTGCTACATAAGCTACAGGTGTTGAAAATCATATTGAAAGAATATTGGATCATCTTTTTATCTTTTTTAATTTTACTCATCTTTTCATTTTTATTTCCTAGAGAGAGAATCTGGGACTTTTTCCCCCTCTCCATTACAAGAGATATTAGCTTTAAATACTCTTAAAATGTTAATTGGTATGTGGAAAATATAAACCTATGATATATAATCTCTGAAAAACAAGGAACTATTAATCCCACTTATCTTTGTGCTTTAAGGTATTGTAGATCACCATGTTATAATTTTTTCAAATCACATCATTTTCTCTTCTCTTCCTATTTAGTGTTTCTTTAACTAAAATAGAACTATGCATAGGAATTGTTATCTACCATGGTGACTAACGTACATTGTCCATTAATGTAGATTAATGGTTTTATTTAAGATTAGTTAAAATGGATGATGATGAGCTCATAAAGACTCATAAATAATGGAGAGGAATTCTAACTTCTATGAAAAAGTACCCTTGGAAATTCATAATGTGAAATATTTTGGAATTAAATATTTGTATATTACTTTTACACTCTATTGCTTACTGTATTCAGTTGAGAATAAATGCATGTGAAAACTTGCAAAAAGTTATTGGAAATCTCATAACATTAGACTTAAAAGAAAGGTGCAAAGCATTCATTATAAAGCAAGAGAGAAATCCTTGGCATTTATAAATTTAACTGTATGATGCAGCAACCAGATGGTTGAGAATCTTGTCTATGAATAAGTTGGAACTTACATAGGTAAAAAAATATCAGTGGTTTTGAAATTTTCTCTACCATTTTATTATCATATAAACAAAAGTTATACGTGATTGTCCAAGGACAGTAAGATATGTGCATATGCATAGAGATTGTTTTAGTTCACCAGTTTTTGGATAGTGAGTACATTTGGAAAAATCTTTATTGCAATTGTTAAGTTTCATGGTTTTACACAAATATTTTTAATAGTTTTTGGATTATTTAAAATTTACAGTGTTTCAACTCAAGCTCCTCATTCACAGAAAATTATTTCTAGTTTTAACCGTGGTTAAACCAGTTTAAGGCATGCTTATAGACAAAGTAATCTACCCAGTGGTGGGATTCAGCCACTTTGGCAGAACTGGTAGCTATTTTTTTGTTGCCCAGGCCCAGCATGGACTTCCCAGAGGTGGCACTCACACAGAGAACCAGTTGTTCATATATTTGAATCCCACCACTGAATCTATCTAATATGAAAAGTATAATAATTAGCCAGAACTGAGAAAACAGCAACAGACAGAAATGCTGCCTCTGCAAAGAAGTGAAGATACAATGGATCACCTACTTAGGTACTGCAAGAAGATTGAACAAACTGATTACAAACAATGGCATGATAAAGTAGCAACAGTTGTGCATTGGTGGATCTGAAAGAAATACTATTTTCCTGCAGGCAAGAACAAGTGAGACCACAAAATAGTCGAAGACATAGAAAATGAAGAAGCTCAAGAGCTCTAGCATTTTAGAATTTAAACAGACCAGCACTTCCTGTCATAGAACATCAAAGATTTTGTCAATAAAAAAGATAAAAAGCTCTCGGCAGCAGACGTGGCAATATCTGGAGATAGCAGAATAGAAGAGAAAGAACTGGAGAAAATCACAAAATACAAAGACTTGCAAAAGAAGTCTACAAAATATCTGTAGACCACTTGAACACCATTGATATTGACAAAATCGTCACCAGCTTTATTTGGAACTGCTTACATCTTGTGACAATACCTTTAACACCATGAAACAACAATCACCTATAGTGGACCTATAAAAAGGCTAAGATTTATTGGGATCAAATATGTATTTTAATTCAAAAAATTATTAAAATAAATGTACAATTTAAACTAAAGGTTTATGTTTCAGGTTTTATGGATACACCATGGGACTTTGTTTTTTATATATGATAACTGTAGCTAGACTTTTATATGCACATACATGAAAAGACTTACAGATTCCCACAATGGAAAAATAAATAGTGAAGTTAATGGAACTGACTGAGATGGTAAAATTAACTTCCTTGATTAAAGAAAGGATTTTGTCTAGCTTTGTTTGTATATGAAAGCCAATTTTTGGACTTTTTGTTATAAATCAAAAGAAATTTACAATTTTTATGATTATAGAAATACTGTGTAATATTGAATTTTAGATCAAAAGGTTAATGCATTTTATACTTGTAACTGTATCAAAGAAAGTTAGAAATTACTCTTTTTCTTTCTTTTCTTTCTTCTTTATTCCTTTGCATATTCCTTCCATATTTTTTCCTTCTTTACTCCTTTTTTATATATATTTTATCTTTTACAGAAAATTAATAAATCATTTTTTTAAAAAGAAAGAAAGAAAGAAAGAAAGAAAGAACAGTATCTGCTATTCCAGATACTTGGCAAAGATTCAACAGGTGGATAAAAATGCTAAATCCAGTGTAAACATCTGGCAGACTGGACAACCAACCATAGTAATATGTAATAATAAAACAATGTTGAGTTTTTCAGATTGGCAGCATAATCAGCTTCCCTGTACATTCTTGTAAGGCAGGAGTCATGGTCTAAACTTTGCAAAATAAAATTAGACTTATAGAGGAGGAAGTGCCTAGCCAAATAAAGCTGACATTTACAGAGAAAAATGCCAGAGAGTATCTGTGGTGATTCAATAAAGCTAAAGAATATTTAGGGAAAGACCCTGTCCCCAAGTTAGATTATTTTTTTAATAAAGTAATTGATATTAAAAAAACAAATTGTAATGTAAACAGAGAATACCAAAAAAGATATCCCACTAGTTAACATAAAAGAAGCTTTCAAACTGAAGTCTCTAAGTGCATGGGCATTTCAACTGCATCATCTTCTATGTCGTTTTGTAAGAACCTGTCCAAGATGATAAATAGCTAAACAGGTTTGGCAGATATTGAACTTACTGTTTTGTATAACCTAGGAACCAATATTCTTATGACAGAGGATTTGAAATTGCAGATTCATACCAGGTATTCTACAGACAACAAATTTGCAGATGATTTGAGAAGCTTCCAATACATCTTATATGCACTTGTTGATTTAGAGAAATCCATTGGCTTGAATTAATGTTTTACACAAATATACAAGTGAAGGTTGCCTTTTGTATGCAATGAATGCAACATATAAAGGAAGCAAAGCAAGCATTAGAATAAAGAGAATGCTTAGCTAATTCTCAACACTGAGCAGGAAGTAAGACAAGCATATGTCTAGTTGGTTGTTTAAGGTATTTATAAATAAATGTATAAAAATGCCTGTAGTGATGTTAGAGCAGGAGTCCCTAATCCCCGGGCTATGGCCCGTTTGGAACTGGGCAGCAGAAGTGGTGGGTGAGCATCTACATACCCAGCTCCACTGGTGTGAGTGACTGGCAAGTACATGCATGCCGCAGCTCCATTTGTACAAGCAGCGACTGTACATGCCCGCTACTCATTCAAATGGAGCTGTGCACACCTGCTACTCACATGGAATCATCCCCTCTCCTCCCCCACTCACTGGTCTCCAAAGCTGAAAAGGTTGGGAAATGCTGTGTTAGAAGAATGGTGGTTGGAGATCTGAATATGTGTGTACTTTTGTCCGTAGTTGATGACCTGACATCAGCTAAGTAGTTGAACATTTTGCAGTGAATGTTAGATAGCTTGCATAAAGCAACAAGAAGTATGATTCTGCAAGTCAGTGTAGTGAAGACCAAGCTGTATTTTATGGAGGAATAAACAATGATAAATTATACATAAATGGTGCAAATGAAAGCAAGTAGATTGATATATGGATTATATTAATGAGAGAATGTTTACTAAAAAAAGGCTAATGCATGGAGAAATACAGATAAAAAATAGCATGTAGTAGTCTGCTTCACAGTATAAATATTTTGTTAAAAAAACAAAAAATGATTGCCATTAAATGTCTGTTTCTTCCCCCTTTGTTAAATGGAAATGAAAGTTAGGTATACCAGAAGAAACATGAAAGGAAATTGAAGGCAGTAGAAATGGGTTGCTTATATGTGGTTACTTATACACTTAATATTAAATATATGAAGACTATTCAAAGAGACTATATTTAATTTAATCATCCCCATTATAGAATACAGTCTTTGCTCACTGACCATTGCAAGTTATGATGGCACTGGAAAAAAAAGACTTACAACCAGTCCTCAGTTTTGTGGTTGTTGCAGCGTCCCTGACTGCAATTCAGGTGTTTGGCAACCAGCACACATTTACAATGGCTGCAGTGTCCCACAGTCATATGATCACCATCTGTGACTCACAGCCAGCTTCTTGCAAGCAAAGTGAATGGGGAAACTGGCAGGAAAGCGCATGTCACAGTCATGTGACATTGCACGTAATGAACTGCAGCAATTTGTTTAAAACATATAACCAAAACTCATGCTATAAGCTGACACAGCCGCATAACTTCACGGGGCTATGAAACTAGTTAAATTTAAAGTGAGAAACTTCAATTAAATAAATTTAATTGAGAAGAAAATTACTGCTCTCAATGGGATTCCATTAGAACACATAGGTTAAGTTAGGGGTCTTCAAACTCGGCCCTTTTATGACTCATGGACTTCAACTCCCAGAATTCCTCAGCCAGGCAGGGAGTTGAAGTCCATGAGTCATAAAAGGGTCGAGTTTGAAGACCCCTGAGTTAAGTCCTGCAACATCCAAAAGATGACATTCACTTCATTTTAATAGCTTATAGCAAGCAACAACATGTGTGGGTCAGCTGTTTGCATGTAAGAGAAACAGGATGAACGAAGGCGAGAAAAAGTTTTCTTACATACTGGAAATTTAATAGCTTTAAGCACAAGGGTGCCTGATTTTATATGAATGAAGTAGGCATTTCTCAACTGTATTCAGAACTCCTAAACATAACACATCTGTTCACTTCTCTGTTTCTCTGTTAATTCTGCAGTTATTTATGAAAACCTCTGCAAACTGGGGAAAAAAGCTTATTGCCTTCCAGAGTCTTTTTTAAATGCCATGTGTATCCACAAGCTCTTTTCAAAACATATACAATTCTCAGTACTCATTCTCAATATCAGTGCCCCATAAACTAGGAGTCACAGAGAGAGTGCTGGTGTTTGTAACACACTACGACAAATGGTCCCATTTGTAAACCCCACAATTTATTGACAGAAATTCTCATTTTACTTGTACTTTATGGGCAATTCCTCAGATATACATTATTTTCTTCTGGTACATAGTATATCAGAACTTATTTACTGTATTCATCCTTAAAGTTACTTCATGAAATGTCATTCTAAATTACATATTTTAAAAGCCAACAACCAGCAAGTTGGCTATTTAATGTAAAGGAATAGATGAAACTACTTTGTGGTTCCAAATTATCTAACAATTTCTTCCAATTCCTTCCTGTTCCATTATGGATCTATCTGTCAATTTATTGCTACTCTGAAATGTTGTAACCTTGCTTCTGGCTCCTCACATAACACTCTCTACCTTTGAGCATCTCTTCACAATCTGCCTTCAGCTTGCTATCATTGACCTATGTGAGTCATTAGCCCAATGTTCTCACACCCTCTCCCATCACATTTGACCGCTAGTCTGGAATGTATTCCACAATATTTGCTCCCTAAATTACATGGAGTGACTGAAAACAATCTGTGCCTATAGTAGAACTCAAACAATAACTGATTTCAGAGGATTCACCAACACAGGAAAAATTAAATGTAGATAATTATCATAGCTGCATCCCTTTTATGCAGCACAAAGCAGAATATCTTAAACCTCACTTTCCCCCCTTTTCAGTTGTGAGAAGTTGGCAAGAAAGAGAAATAATTGGCACAATGGCTGAGCAGAGTTGTGAATCCCAAAGGTGCTTTTCCAAAGACAACTGGATTCTCTTTGTTTTCCCTGCAGATGTTTCACTTCTCATCCAAGAAGCTTCTTCAGTTCCGACTGAATAGTAGAAAATGGAAGGATTTATATTCTTTGCAGTCACCTGGTCATTAGCATTCTCTCTGAGTCATTGAGGCCATTTGGAGGTTTATCTATGTCCTTGGGGTCACCAGACTAGTCCAAATGCGTGTGGAACCTCCTTAAAACTGCTGAAAGAAGTTTCCACACCCATAGGCACTATTCAGGTGACCCTGAGGGCACACATAAACTTCCAAGTGCTAACAACCGGATGATTGCAGAAAATATAAATCCTTCCTTTCTCCACTATTCAGTCAGAACTGAGGAAGCTTCTTGGATAAGAAGCGAAATTGGGACAACCATGACCTGGATGACTGAGAATCTCCATAGCCCTAGAAATGAATCCATTTTTATGCTTTGTCTCCAGGTCTTGTAGAATTTTCAAAATATTGAAAGCAAGATTAGATTTCCTAATCTGTACATTTTGTACAAAAATGTAAATTACCATTAAAAAAAACTACATGGAAATACCCATTAATAGCTTTGCCACAATTGTTATTTAGATGTAACATAAAAACCAAAAGCAGGCAATAATAGAAGCTTTGGAAACTTAAACTAAATTAAATTGTAAACAAACAGGGCACAATTATAGTATTTTATGCCACTGAGGTAACTTTAAAATAAATTATGCATTCACTCTATAATTAAGTTCCAAAGTTGGCAGTTTGTATACAGTGACATTTCTAATATATAGGCAGCGATCATCAAATGGATTTGAAAGCTCTGGCTGGACAATGGGAGGAAATTAAAATCTAAACTACTTTGGATAAGGTAATTATCACAAATCAACATGTACATTTGTATGAATTAACAAAATAGTCTGCAATAAACTATATAATAAATTTATTATAGAACCTTAAACTCAGATGAGTTCTGAATGCCTAAATATTCAGTACATAATTTCATGCCAAGATGCACTGCAAGAACAATCAAGAAATACCCGGGATAAAATAAATAATTTAAACAAAAAATTCTCTAAATATTAGCAAATATTTTTAACAAATGAAAACTACAACCTGATATAAGGGTATCATTTTTACATTAAACAGTACCAACCACACTTTGTGCTAAGTGAATTTTTTAACCATGATTGGTTAAACATAGTTTTGTAGAAGCCAAAAATGGAAAGGAAAAACAAGTTATGCTAAGTATTATGTGAAAAATCAGGCAATACCATGAAGATTCTATCAAATGGAACCTCATGAATATTATAAAGTAGAATAAATTTGCTTATGAAGGAATTAGAAAGTACAACTCAGAGATATTGTAACATATGGGAAATTATCAGCCTGTTTTTTTTATTTTAAAGATGGACAACATTCTTCATATTTCTGACTCTGTAAGTTTACACTTATAGCACCTTATGTAGCTTTGGATATATAGAATTCTCAGTTGTGCTGTATGATTTATTAGCCAAGGGTAGGATTTTCACAATATAATTTGTATTAATTTCAAATACTAATTTCCACAAATTCATTTTTGCAGTAAAACAGGGATTAGAAACTGATGAAATTCCCCTGAAACATGTTTCACCTTTTTCACAAACGTAGAAAATTATGCATTCATTCAGTTTATCTCCAGTTTTGTCTGCACTAGCTGTGCTCTCTATCACCTTGTGGTTCCTTTTTCAAGTATCACTACTTATGTGGTGATGCTTTGAGATCTTATGCAGGACCTATATGCAGGACCTGTTACAAGGAGGGGCAAAATCATGATGTCACTTAATCTATGTCACAATTTGATGTGTCAATATAGCAGAACACTGTGGATAAGAGTGTAATATATCCCAAAGGAAAATTGCTAAGTTCAAAGGAATAACATAATAAAATAAGAATACCGTTTACAACAGAATCAACCTATCCACATGTGAAGCACATCTGGACTTAATACAAAGTATAAAATGCAAGCATTTCCCCTTATTTCTAAAACTGGTCATTTTATTAAGTTATTCAATTAAGTAATAACATTCAAAAGAAATACTAATTTAATTAATTAGTGAACTAATTTATAAGCTTTTTATTGAACTTATAAATACTAGTATTAGATCTTTGTTCTGTGTTATACTGACGGGGACTCATTAAAAATGGCAACTTTAAAAGACTTTATCAGTATTTCTGTCAGAAAGGAATACAGTAAAAATTAAAAGATAAGGGTTTTATTTTAAGCTATTGTTTATTTATAAGTTCTTATGCAATCCAACAGCGCCATCCTATGAAAATTTATTCAGGTTTCTATCCCATACTACTGAGTGAAGTTTCCTCCAAGGCCAGATTAAAGAAAGGAACATAAATAAATAAAGGTTTTATATTACACCTGTCTATCAAGAAATACCACTGAGAATCTGTACTTGGGAGTAATATTTGTATAGTTTTAGTACATTGATGCCTCTTCTCTTCTAAGCTAATTTATAGCCGAATTATAAGATGCTTTTGCACAAGTAATGCTAGTGACGTTCTCCTCAAAAGCGATTTAAATTGAGTGCCTCCAAAACTGCTTTATAATTAAGCTCAAAGTCCCAGTGCCAGCACAATTAGACAGATCACACATTAACAACATTACACGGCTTTTAACACAAATATGTGGCCACATAGTCCTTGAAAAACAAAAACAAACCAACAAAAATAAGGAAACAACTCAACTCTGACTTCAAGATTCAGTTACGATTCACAATCTCATTTTTAGGATGACCGTAATGCTTCCTGAATAAAGAAGCTGAGAAGCCTGTGAGATTTGTTGGAGTCACATTTTTCCCCTCCAATAGCATCTCCAGTAAAAATGTAAAAGAGTATTTCTAAAATCTATAGAAATTGTGCCTTAGCAGCAAAATCTTTGCCATTTCAGAGTTCATAGCCCCTAGATATTCATTCAGTCCTGCTTTAATTCTACTGCTGTCAGAGAAGTACCACACACACGGGTGTGAACAGCAGCTTTAATTTTGATTTGCTTTTCAAAACTTAACTCATTATTGTTCACTAATCTATATCTGCCCAAGCACTGTGCAGTAAGGAAATTTTCCTGGAATAGGAACGTTTGTACAGACACTTTATGTATACTCTGTCTTAATATTATAAATATAATCATGACTACACATACACAGATATCTATAGATAATACACACACACACATACACACACATATCAATATTTCAATGAGCACCATCTTCTTATTCAATTCACTTATAAAATAAAGCTTCAGAAAGATCAAAGAAAACAAGCCTTATTAAGCTTTACTTAATAAAAGGTATACATTACCAGATGCATGGTGAAGTTGCTAGAGCACCTGCAGAGGAAAAAGAGTGGATAGAAATCAGATATTGCCACAGTATTCTTTGGTATTATACAGAGCGTGATCTGACTGTTACAGAATACCAGGCAAGTGTGAGACTGCAAAACCTTTGAGTTGAGCTCACTCTATAGGCATCAGAAAGCCTCA
>NC_139518.1:22049378-22179378 GCF_947247035.1 Vipera ursinii
AAAGAAAGAGAAAGAAAGAAAGAAAGAAGAAAGGAAGGAAGGAAGGAAGGAAGGAAAGGAAGGAAGGAAGGAAGGAAGGAAGGAAAGAAAAGAAAGAAAGAAAGAAGAAAGAAAGAAAGAAAGAAAGAAAGAAGAAAGAAAGAAAAGAAAGAAGGAAGGGAAAGAAAGAAAGAAAGAAAGAAGGAAGAAGGAAGGAAGGGAAAGAAGGAAGGAAGGAAGGAAGGAAAGAAAGAAAGAAGGAAGGAAGGAAAGAAAGAAAGAAAGAAAGAAAGAAAGAAAGAAAGAAAGAAAGAAAGAAAGAGAAAGAAAGAAAGAAAGAACTCCCCATTCAGACGACCAGCGGGTATTTATAAAACCAGAAACCGTTTTGATTTGCAATGCCCCGTTTTAAGAGAGGCTGCAGAGTTTCCACAGGTGGCCTCTGGAAGTTGCCTGAAGCATCTAGGGTGGGATTTAGAGTTAAGGTTCTGGGTAGAAAAGCCGCCTTTTGCAACCTGGGCTGATTTCCGAACACGCCTGACTTGCAGGAATCGGTGCAAAGCAGAAACCGAAACTAAACGGGCTGCATAAAAAGGACTCGCATCCACTTGAGCTTCACAAAAGCATCGGAAACCTTCGCAGACTGAATATAATCTGTTTTGGCTCCTCTCCAGTCTGATCTTCAAAGGGCAACAAGTGCCGACGTGAGCCTCTCTCTTTCTCTCGGGGGAGGGGGTGTTTTTTTATGGTGGTTCTCACGATTTCTTTTACGAACAGATGAGCATCCAGTTGTGTCCTTAACGGAGCATAAAACTTTCTCCCACAGGGGGTGGATAAAGCAGAGTATCGTGTGGGGGGGGGAGAGGCAGAGATAGGCTGATTTTCTGGCTATGGACGGTGAACTGAATGAAAGCCCAATGAGGGGAAGGAGACAGATTCTGCAGTGGAGGTTGGGGGCGTCGCGCCTGCGCCGCTCGTCTTCCAGGTTTGGGCGGTGACGCCAGGATGCGGCCCTCTCAGAAGGGAGGGCCGCATTTACATAGAGCAGGGAGGGCTGTCCGAAGGCCATATTAATCCGCCCCGCGGGCCGCAAATGGCCCGCGGGCCGGACTTTGGACATGCCTGGTGTAAACTGTTTGCATAAAGATTAGAAGCTCAGTTTGCCACTCGAAACAGTTTCATTCTTGCTTCTGATTCTATACTGTTCGGCTTGGCTGATGTCTTGTTAGTTCCCTGGCACAACTAAGACAATCCCACCTTCACAGATCTCTTAACCACGGTTCCTCATGCTTAACATTCATGTCAAACCCGCAACGTCACATGACATCGTGTGATGTATCGTGGCTTTTTCCCCATTGCTGGCAATGGGTTGCACGGGGTTTCGGCATGACACATCCAGCCCATGGGCTGGCAGTTTGACATGCCTGTTCTAGACAGTTTCTTTCTAACAGTTTCTCTCCAGCAGGAGTAATTGTATCACACCTTATGCAAATAATGCTAGGTTGGCTAAGTGGAAAAGGGAAATAAAATGGTAAGTAAAATATTAAGTACACAGAAGGCTGATGAGAAGAGCCATCAACAAGAAAAGGGCTGCTTTGAGATCAACTCTCATTATGGAGCTTAAGAAAAAGAAAAGATAGAGTATGAAGGGGGGAAGTGAAGTGAAGTGAAGTGAAGTGAAGGGAAGTGAAGGGAAGTGAAGGGAAGGGAAGGGAAGGGAAGGGAAGGGAAGGAAAGGAAAGGAAAGGAAAGGAAGGGAAGGGAAGGGAAGGGAAGGGAAGGGAAGGGAAGGGAAGGGAAGGGAAGGGAAGGGAAGGGAAGGAAAGGAAAGGAAAGGAAAGGAAAGGAAAGGAAAGGAAAGGAAAGGAAAGGAAAGGAAAGGAAAGGAAAGGAAAGGAAAGGAAAGGAAAGGAAAGGAAAGGAAAGGAAAGGAAAGGAAAGGAAAGGAAAGGAAAGGAAGGGAAGGGAAGGGAAGGGAAGGGAAGGGAAGGGAAGGGAAGGGAAGGGAAGGGAAAGGAAAGGAAAGGAGAGGAAAGGTCCTTTATGCTGTCACTGCAACCACCTGTCAATTAGATATTTGTCCCCCCCAGATGGTCAAAGCCTCCAGCACAGTGACAATCAGGTGGGTTCAGGAGTGATAAATTCCTCAGTGCAAATGGGGACATTTCCAGGACCCTTAAAGGATGCCCTGGTTGTCTCTCCTTTAAAAAAAATTGCCCCTTGATTCATTCTGTCTGGACATTTTCCATCCACTCTCCCACTTTCTCTTTTTAGGAAATATGGTAGAGATGTGAGGTTCAAACGTTTTTTTAAAAAAATAATTCTTTAGTATGTGTTGTAATTTTTCACCCTGGTAATGATACAATTAGGTGTAGAGATATGCTGGGCTTTGTACTTTTGGACTCAGTGGAAGGGTGAGAGGATGTGAATTATTGGAGGACAAAGAAACCTACATCCCAGTAAACATCAAACTAGTAGGATGCCCCTTGTTGCTCTTCTCCTTTCCTGGTTTGGCCTGAGGTGATCTCTGACTTGTGACCTCAGTGGAAAGGAGACCTTTGAACCCTTCCTGGATCTTGTTCTTCCAGTTGTGATGGAACTACGGTTCCCATATGGTGGGAACAACTATATTGTACAATCCATGTCCCTCACTCCTTAACTGTTTTTAACCCATCAGCTGAACAACGTGGGGTGGGGGAGGCAACATAGGGAAGTGCAAACAGAGAAGAACTTGGCTATGGGGAAATAACTATGTTTAAGAAAATAACTTGGCAATGGGAAAATATCTGAGCCCAGATCAGGTGGTAGGGGAAGAGCAGTAATTGCAGGTGGGGAGATATAAGTGAGGAAAGTTGAAATGTAGTCAGCCAAATCAAGCCTACAGTCTGAAGGTTAGCCTTGTTCTAATTCATCTTTCCTTGCTTTGAAGATGCAGTTCTTCTCTTCCCAATTTTATATTGTTGAAGACTCACAATAAGTATCACAAGGAATTAAGTATGTGGGAGGAATTATGACCGTAGAAACCCTTCAATTGTAAATAAATTTGTTTTATTTAATTTTATTCAAGTGCCACCCATATTACTGTCTGACAGCTCTGAGCAGCTTTAACATCTTTATGCTGCTTTAAAAATGGAATTTGCTGACCAGTCATAAAATTATCGAAAAGACAACAGGCTTTCCCTGCTGTGAACAGGTAGTCCTCGACTTACAAGCACAACTGAGCCCCAAAATTCTGTTGCTAAGAAGACAGCTAAGTGAGTCATGTTCCATTTTATGACCTTTTGCCATGGTTGTTAAGTGAATAACTGCAGTCGTTAAGTTAGTAACATAATTGTTAAGTGAATCTGTCTTCCCCATTGCCTTTGCTTGTCAGAAGGTTGCAAAAGGTGATCCCATGACCCTGGGGACACTGCAACAATGCCAGTTGCCAAGTGTCTGAATTTTGATTGTGTGACCACGGGGATGCTGCAATGGCCTTTTTTTTACAGTGCCTTGTAACTATGAATGGTCACTAAATGAATGGTTGTAAGTCAAGGATTACCTGTACCATTCTTCACCTCTCTTACCACAAAGACCAAGAGTTAGCTTGCCTAGAAACACAACACTCTGGAAAAATAGGTTACAAAAGGAAACGTGACATGGAGTAAGTTCATAGTTAATATTCAGGATTGTTTGCTGCCTCTTGTCCAAATTTATGGCAAAGGGCATATATGTAAATCACCCTCAAGTCACTTAATAAAGTGACTTATTCATATTATTTTGAATATACAAGAAAAAAGGCAAGAAAACAATAAAGAAAGGGGAAAAACAAAAAGTAGAAAAAAGATTTGCAAGCATCATAAAATTCGCTCTAACATTTCAAACTAACAGTGATTTAAATGTGCACATTAAATTACCTTATACCGAAAGCTTAAGTTATACTAAAGTGAATGAATATTAAAATTATGTTACTAAGGTGTTATGTACTGGGCTCATTAGTAATACCATGTGGGTTGCTGGAGCAGCTAACGGCTCTCCAGCAACCCAGACTACAAGTCTCCAGCACTATAATTGGCTATCCCTAGGTGGCAATGGTAGCTTCAAACCTATTGGCTGCTGCCTAGGGGCTAGCCCAGGGGTAGGCAACCTCGGTTCTTTTATGACTCATGGACTTCAACTCCCAGAATTCCTGAGCCAGCATAGCTGGCTCAGGAATTCTGGAAGTTGAAGTCCATGAGTCATAAAAGAGCCGAGGTTGCCTACCCCTGGGCTAGACTATATATTGCGGCTAGTTGCAGCCATTTACCAGTACATATTCTGCATGAAATAAAATATGAGTTTCCCTGTACTCAGCTACCTCGACTTTATTCCTGCGCCAAAGAACCTGCTATTTAACATATACAATCAGTGCTTTTTTTTGTAAAAATAAAAAAGTGCCAGAATTTATGCACAGCTCCAGCTCCAGCTCCAGTCAAAAGCGCTTTACAGAGCCAGAGGGAGGGGCAGAAGAAACTGCTTTAGGGAGTTTCCAAGGTACAGATCACTCCCCTGGAAAAGGTCTGTCTCCTCTTTGCTCCGGTTCCTGCTGTCGCTCCAATCTGAGGCCAGGCGACATGTCCAGAGTCCCCCACAGCCCAATCCAGGCTCCGAAGGCCTGGAAAAGACCTCTGCCTCCCAGATCTATGGCCGTGGAGCAATTTTGCACACACACACCCATGGCCCGATCTGGGCTCCAGAGGCCTTTTCCAAGTCTCTGAAGCCCGGGTCAGGCTGCTGGGGGGCACAAAATTATCCTGCAGCCACAGATCTGGGCTCTGGGGGCCTGGAAAAGACCCCCAGATCCCAGATCTCTCCGCAGCCATGGATCCGGGCTCTGGAGGCATGGAAAAGGCATCTGGAGCCCAGATCAGGCCATGGGGGGCTGTGGACATTCCCCTGGCCTCAGATCGGAGCACCAGCAGAAACCACAGCAGAGAGGAGACAGACCTTTTCCAGGTGAGTGATCTGAGCCTCGGAAGCTCCCTAAAGCAGTTTCTTCTCTCCGTCCCCCCCCCCCCGGCTTCATAAAGGGCTTCCAACTGGAGCCAGAGCTGTGTGTGTATTCCGGCACCTTTCCCCCCCCCCCAAAAAAAGCACTGGTCATATGTGTCAGCCGTATGAGATAGTCTATACTAAGAAAGAGACACTGTACAGATCTAAAGCTATTTTAACAGGATCTTGTAAGTCTGAGTGTGCTTCCATTGTTCTGTATTTCATCTTCATGACGATGGGGTAGGGTTGTCTGAAATATTTTCATAAGCTATTTTTGTAACAGACTTAAGTTTTATTTACGTGATCATTTCCCGTTGACCTTCAAAGCCATCCTCTTTCTTCACTTCACTTTGGATGTGAACCTCTTTATGTAATCCCAAAATGGATTCTACATTGAATTAAATTCTATATCAGATTTGTTTTTCAAGTATGAAGTTAGTTTTGACATTAGTGCATACTCCCATAATTTAATTTACCTTTCTTCCACAGAAGGAATGGTTTTAATTTCCAGTGAGAAGTAGAAGTAGAAGAATCCTAGCAGCTGTTGCTATGTACAAAGCCAGAGCTGTATTATAAATATTTAATTTAGCAATATTTAATTTGAAAATGGCAGCCTGAAAAGAGGAATTCACCTTTAAAATTTATTTCATTTATACTGTAAATTATTTTCTATTATTGTTGAACTTTCTACTAAAGATGAAAAGTTATTCAAATAGATAATTGCTTTTTCAAATGTTTTTAGAAAGTAAGTGGTCTATTTTCAAAAGTAATACTGGGGTAATTTACTATCCATGGAACATCTTTTACCAATTTTCTCTAAGTGTGGTGTTTACCATAAATTTGAAAAAATTCTGTTGTTACATCAGTTGTTCAATTTAACTCTGTATCCATTAGTCACATAGTTTTTGACCTGATCACATTCTAAATTGTACTTCAGTAGCAACATATAAATAAGCCTCACTAAATGACCCCAATCAAGGAAACTTATTATTATTTCACCCTGTTTTTGTAATTCATTATGAACTATTCTACTAAGAAACCAGTGAGTGATTCTGACCATTCTGAAGGGTGAATCTCAATAGATTGTATCTTTGCCTTATAGGTGGTGTGTGTCAGGACCCACCTCGATCCACATCTTAGGAAATAAGAACTCTTGGATGCAAGTTTGTCCAAAAGGAAAGGTTTACTAGGATGAGATTGATTGTGGCAATACAAGACGGGATCTAACATTTCAATCCTATATAAAGCATTCCCATATCAGCCCCCTCCCCTCATCCATTTGGTTAGGCTCACATCATCCACTTAGGTGTCAGGCCCTTCCGTGGGAAAGGGAACTTTCCTTGTTTTTCTTGTTATTGCTTCTTCCTCTCAGCTGCAAATGGAGATGCAGCCCAGATCTCTCTCTCCCCCCGTTCCCCCCAGATCAAAAGCCCCCCTGGTCTTCGAAACACAGCCCACTGCAATCTGAGTAACCATCCTCTCTTCCCCCCTCGGAGAGATGGCAGAATCCCCAGAATAAGCACAATATTCTACCCATACATTTATGAAATGTGATATAAATGGATTCTGACAGTGTGCATGTAATGACCATTTTAACATGATGGCACTTAGAAAGTGATACTTGTGACCAGTCCTCAAAATTCCAACTGTCACAGCATCCTTGGGGTCACAGGATCACAATCTGGGTAATAAGCATCTGGCTTGCAATTACAACATTGCATTGTCCTGTGTTCATATGATCACCATTTCCAATCTGCTTTGTTGGCTTCCTTTAAGCAAAAACACTGGGGAATCCAGTAGGAGGTTGCAAATGGCAACCATGTGATGTCCTCACTTATCCACCCACACTGGTTCACTTAACACAGGGATCTTCAAACTTGTCCCTTTTATGACTTGTGGACTTCAACTCCCAGAATTCCTCAGCCATAAAAGGGACAAGTTTGAAAGACCCCTGACTTAACAGTAGCAACCGGGAAGTGCTGGAACTGCCATTGCTAAGCAAGACAGTCACGTGACATTATCCTTTATGACTGGGCCACATCAATTAGAAATTCTGGTCCCAATTGCCATTGTTAACTGAGGACTATCTATATTATTAAATCTTACAATCTATATGACTAATAGTATCATTTTCTGCAGATACTTTAGGTAATCTTATACAAGTCCTCTTTTTCCAGAACTGAAATATAGCAAATCGTGAAGGGGCTTTTCTTGCCATTTTAGTTTCTAGATAGTTACACACACACACACACACACACACACACACACACACACACACACACACACTTCTATCGGGAGACAACACGAGAACCAACAGCAAACAAGACATGTCCTTCCAAGGCCAATAGCTGAACATAGATATTTCAGCCAATAAGAGCTCAGCTTTTGTCCAATAACTGTTGGACCTAATGGTCTAACTCTAAGCCAATGTTTCAGCCACTTCAAGATGTTTAGACTTTAGCTGCCAGAACTTCCCCAGCCAACAAGTTCACAAATTTTAAAGATACTGAAATAGAGAAACATTGATCTAATGGACTGCATGCAGGTACTATGCTCAGATGTCCTGAAGCTTTTTTTTTGCCTTTGAATCTGACATCTACACAGCCCTACTGCATGTCTCCATTCGTTTCCTCAGTTTTTTTGCTCTGTCCTCACAAGCAGTAGTTTGGCTCCTTTACCTAGCCTTACTCTTATCAGAAGATGGAAGGTGCCATGAATCAGGTGTCTCTTCCAAAGCTCAAAGTAATCATCTATGCAAACCTTCAGATGGAAACAGTAATTTCTGTTCTGCTGCCTGATGACTTTGAATAAAATCCTTTTTCCAAATACAGTGCAATAAAACAGAAATGCCATACACGACTAACCATGTTAGAAAGGATACATTAACAGTATTAATTGATCATTAGGCTACTCAATCCACTCCACAAGCAAACTGAAACCATATCTAGTAGTGCTCTGTGCATTAAACTAGTTTTGTGTGGTTTCAGATACTGGAACAATACCAAAACAAAATTCATAAAAATTGCCATTCATGGGAAACAAAAACTGGGATAAAGAATAGAAAGCTCATTAAAAGGTGCTTAAATTCCACTGAAGTTGGTGGAGCACAGAAACATGCTTGTTTTCCCTTAGCTTATATTATTCTTTTATGGACTGTACTAAAATAATCTATAATTGGTGCTACAAACCATGAAATGAAATGAAGAATACACATATAAGCTCGTCCTCTGTGGATGGCCTGCCTAGCCCCTGAGCGACAGGATCAGAAATCAATACCAAAGCATATCAATGAACAACTAGAGAAGCAAGCAAAGATGGTAAATGTAAAGTAAAGCTAGAGATTGTCCAGACTAACAAAGAAATACAGTATTGTTATCTTAGTTTATAACTGCAGTACAGTCAAATAATATTCAGCAACTGAATATGCAGACAATTCCCACTATACAATAAAAAAAGAAAATAAAACTCAGGTATGGGCAAACAAATGCAAAATGCATGAGTTTTGTATTAAATGTAAAATAGCATATACATCTCTCTCTCTCTCTCTCTCTCTCTCTCTCTCTCTCTCTCTCTCTCTCTCTCTCTCTCTCTCTCTCTCTCTCAAATAGGATTCTGCTTTTTTTTTTCCTGTTTGAGGCTTTTGAAAAGAGATATTCTATACATATACCTGTCAGTTTTCATGTTTGATAAAAAGACTATTTATTTTCCAAAGAAAATCTCTTCATAATTTGCTGAAAAATAGAAGGGAATGGAGGCATTCATACCTCAGCACCTATCAATTAAAGAGAAAGAGTCAGATAGGGTTGATCAATAATCAACTCTCCAACTAGAGTGCCCTAAATGATAAGGCTACAAAATCAAGTCAAATGCTGCTGATTTTTCACAAAGGAAAATTCTATTTGAAAATAAAAATTGCGTGTAGTTACAAGATTAAATTTCATGCAAAAATATGCCTCCTGTTTCATTTTTCTTGCAACATTTGCTGATTTTAATAATGCAGTTCATCCCTTGATGCTTTCAAATTCCTGTAGCATATGTTCTGGGTTCTTGGCACCAAAAAATTAGAAAAGAGCATCAGATAATAATTTCTGTTTCTAGGCATACCCATGAATGTTAAAATAATGCACTCCTTCCTAAATTTAGATTACTCAGTTCTCGCTATGTGTACTCTATCCTGTCAGAGAACTGTTCTGGCACCTGCCCAAAAACAAGGGCTTCACAGATGAAGAACTATGGCTACAATGCTGCCCTACTGACACACCATTCGGCTTAAGTAAGATTGATTTTTCATACTCCAGCTAGCACTAAATTTCATGCAACAAAAATATAAGTGTGAACTAGGGAGATGTAAGGACCATCTCACCTGCTTCATGTTAGATCCCCTGCTCTCTCTCTCTCTCTCTCTCTCTCTCTTTCTCTGTCTCTGTCTGTGACTTTCTCTCTCTCTCTTTCTCTCTCTCTCTCTCTCTGTGTGTGTGCGCGCACACACATACATGCATGCACTTTTAAGAGCAAATTTATTTGTTTTTAATTCTGGAACATGAATCAGGAAAAAATAAAATTCTGAGGTGCCTTTTTCCATTATTGAAAAAAATTCTAATGGTGCTAACAACTTCTTAATTTTTATCTCAACAAACTGAAACATGCAGAAATTTTGACCCTTACTGTATGAGAAGTCACCCAACAAATTTTGTCACAATCAATAGCTTATAGTTTTGAGGTTAGCAACTACTAATACAGAGCACTATTGTAGCATTGTCAAAGCTCCTAGTAATCTCTTGCCGGTGCAATTAAATAGAACCTTTCCACCATCATCCCCATCCTTGATCTATGTTAACTAAGCCATCACTCTGACATGCATACCAAAATGGACAGCTAAGATAGAATGAAGGAGACACGAGGAATTCTGCTGGCAAGATCAAAAGACAGACTCACACACCTTTCCTTGCAATTTCACAAAGACAAAAAAAAGTGAGTGAATGGTTTGTGGGAGGGATTAATAAGGGAGGAAGAAGGACTAGGTAACAAGTAAAATGAAAAATTGTCACTGAACAGAATTAGAAATTGGAATATCTCATTTGTGAAAGGATGAGGAGGAAGGAACTGATGGAAAAAGAGAGGGGTGGACAGTTGCATAAAAAATCTAAATGATGGAGAGTCAAGTGAGATTGAGGATGATGGGCTGCTCATAAGAGAGTATCAGCACAGGGAGAATCCCTCAGATAGAAAACTAGGCAGTTGAAGTGACAGTAAATGACACATCTGTCATTTTCCCCTAGCCATACAAACTTGCCAACCATCCAAATAGTGGAATTCAATATCCTGTCCCAAATTCACTCTTTTGGAGGACAGACCAATTATTAATTCCAATGCTCCCTTCACTTCATTCCCCATCAAGTTGTTTTTTTTACAAGAGAAACCCAAAATATTTCTTAAAAGAAAAATAAAAAAAATATTCTGAGCTTCCAAATTATGTATTGGAAGCAAAACTCCACAAAGAACTTCATGAATCAAAACCAAGGTGAGTTGGTTGGTTTCCATTTAACCCTGAAAATGCTAAAGGACACCCTAAATTTTCCCACCCCTATTTGTTAACAGGGTCAGGCAAAATACCAAGTGTGAACTTCACCTCATACAAATAAAACATAAAACAGTTTCATAAATACTTTCACATGTAAGCAATCATTGGATACTGGTCAATGTAATTTTGTAGCATAATGATCATGAATAAAATCTATCTGATTTATTTTAAAAATGTTGTGTGCTAGCGCTCTACATCACATAATCCTTCCTGAGTTTCCAGAGAGCTGGAAAAAAAATCTGGATTTGTAGATAAAAACACATCTGGAAAACACCAGGTGGGCAAAGATTATTAACAGAATTTCAATAAGCTAGGATGCTTCAGCTGTTTTCACTGGCATTAAACATTCATTTACCAAAGAGTGTCTGTGCATGATTTTTATACATATAAATTCCTTCAATTATTATCACTATAAAATTGGTATGTATTTGTAAATGAGATTTTTTTTCTTATATCTATATCTCATAAAAGTTCATATATGATACAAAAGGACTCAGAATATCTTACAGTATGTCCTTGGTTCCTTTTAAAAGGTTTCCACTTAGTTTACTAGCAAAGTCACAGCTTTAGTGCTCTCACTGGAAGGCTAATTCATATTTCAGGGTAATATATTGTATTGTTAAGCTGCCACATAAATTTATGAAATCATCAGCTATATTGGCCTGGTCTGGGAATTTTTATTGCTGGTAAGAATGTATGGAAATATTTTTTTAACAAGATTCAACAGGCTTGTAACATTTAAATTTAAGATAAATCAGCTACTGATTTACTGCAAAGGTGTTTCATGGTTGAATTGTCTTGTCTAGATTGGCATACTAGCACACTTTCTCCATGCAAGGATATTTTTCCAGTCTTTGTATTAAAAAGGGTTTTAGAACTAGACGTTTTAAACCTACTTCTCAGGTTTATCATTGTGAAGAAAAGAAATGGCATAGGGCATGCTTAGGATGTTGCCTAGGATTCATTTCAACTGTTTTGGCAACTTTTGACATACCCTTTCCTCATACACAGCAGGTACCTAATTTAAGAGGATGCCAAAACATTTGGAGCAGAAAAGAATTACGTTGCACAATCAGAAGAGAAATAATTAACCACAAAATATGGAATTATAAGATAACTAATTGGGCACTAATTATCTTTGGAAAGAAGGCCTCTGCTTTACTGATTGCCTATGTAAAAATTATCTCGTTTACTTTAAATGAAGCATATACAGAGACCCGATACAAGACAAAGTTGGCCCTGGCTCTAATTAGCTAAAGCAGACTTGGTTTTATCACAAACAAACATGTAGCTGCCAAATAGGATTAAGTAAAAAAAACAACCCACAAGAGTTGTGATGTAGTGGCTAATATGGGGAACTGTGAATAGGGAAATCCTGATTCTAGTTCTTTTTCTCTCTCCCCCACCCCCACTTAGACAGAGAACCTGGTTCAGTAATTCAATACCATTGAGCCCTAGAATAGGCAATCATAAAAAAAATTACCTGTACTGAGGTACCTATAATCGCATGGTAGATTATAGACTTCATATATGCTTCAATAAAGAAGCATTCATCCTGCAGTGGATTGATTCAGGCTGATAATGAAATATGTATGTCTGTATATGGCCAACATCAACATATAGACATTTATCTCCTATCAGTGTGAAGCCATAGGAATAATAGTTGAGAGTCCTGCATTATTAAACACCTTCCATTTCTAAGCCGAGCACATTCAGAACACCTATTTATACCAGGTGTATTGGTGCACAATGAATACTTTGTCTGGAATATGCAAAAATTGCCATAATCTGTTATATTTTTATACCACATAGTGTTCAGGAGTAAAATAAACTGCATCAGGAAAGTTCAGTATATGAATGTTAGTTTAGCAATAGATTTTACAAAGAATCATCTATGTTCAATTTAAATTACATACAACCATGTAAGTATTGCATATTCTGTTGGAACCTTTCCTCTTAATTTATATTTTGTATACCTATGACTGAAGAGAGTTCATTACTAATAGGCACAAAAAGTGGTAAAGCTGATGTATTTTTTTTCTTAGAGCAAAGGTAATTTGAACATATTTCAATGGTTTCCTATTTGCTTTATGACAGCCTACTGCACGTATCGGTTTAGTTCATATAAACAACAATGTGTACCTGAACAGCCATAATTTATGACTTATAAACATCTCCATTTATACAGACAGATGATTATTTTTCTTAAGCTAATCATATAGAGTGCAAGACACAGAAAAAGGATACTCTTCTCAGGAAACATATTGAATATCCCTGTCTCCTATTTTCCCCATCCATGTATTTATATTTGTATGTGTAGTGGGTATTCCATCACAACGTTGGACATGTTACCTGCCTATTTTTGTTCCCCAATTCCCCAACAGATAACACTGGTCTTGTAGTGTTTTCTTTGTAAGGTTGGGTTTATTAATATATAGGTAGTCCTTGGTTAACTATGGCAATTGGAACCAAAATTGCTGTCACTCTGTGACATGGTTGTAAAGAGCAACATCACATGACCAAGCCACAAAGCAACAGCAATTCCAGCAGTCCCAGTTTCCTGCGAATCACAGTGGATCATCAAGTGAGGATATCATGCGGTTGGCAATTGCAACCTCCGACTTCCCCATATTGGCTTTCATTGTCAGAAGTCAGCAAAGAAGGTTACAGTGGTGAGCATGAGGCACAGAACTCTGAGGACCTGTTGTAATTCAATAACATCACAAGTGTGAATGGCACTAAACACTTGGTTGTTTGGTGAGGACCTTCTGAATTATTCCATTTCTTATGTCTAAGCAATCCTATAAAGAATTCTGCACTCAAAGGCTACAAATGATTTGATTGGGGCTAGGGTTGACAATAACCATAACCATCATAAGTATGTATATAATTTTCATCATTTTCATGACTTAGGCTTCCTTGCGTCAGCACTAATGGTATAGCAGTCATGTTTAGCTTTCCCTTTGTTTTTCACTAAAACTTTTCTATTAGAAAGGCCAGAAACATTTTAAGAAACATGAACACTTTTAAAATCAGCGCAAAACTACAGATATGTTTCAAAATTGCTAGGCAAAGGCACCAGATGGCAAGAACTGTCCACCAGTCATGGCAGAGTTTAGCTCTCTCAAATGGACTACAGGTTTTGCTTTCTTCTTCTCTTGCAAAAGACTAAAGTAAAGCAAAAGTGACTTTCGACAGGGCTTCTTCTGCTTTGCCTTTTCAAGACTAATCAATTTTTTTAAAAAAAAATGACTTCCAACTAAGTTTCTTAGGACTCTTCAGGGAGAAAGCAAACCACAATCTGAGAATACCCAATCTAGTTTCAGGTTTTATTCTATAAGACTGCATTGTCATTATATGGCAGTCGCTGGTGCAACATTAATTCTGCTAGCCCAAACCTTAATGGATAATATTTCTGCATCTCCTATTCCTGCTAATTCATCCCTATTAGCTTTCAATCTGTCTAGGTATGTAAATCCTGCCAGTTCCATCCCATATTCTGCTTGTGAATGTGCTATATTTTAAACTTATTTTCATGAATCAAACTATCCCTTCACAGTTATTTGTAATTTATTATAGCTAATTCAAAACATTTTCCACTTTGCAAAAGAAAAATTACCAGAGCGGCCAACAATGTTTAAATATAAGCCATAAAAACATAGATTAGCAAAATCGTTTACAACATAAAATATATGCAGTAAGAAAACAATATAAACCATGACATAATGTGCAGCAATCACTGCATAATAAAATAACTAGAATAATGGTAAGATATTATTTTCCTAATAGAATGAAACTAACTTCCTGTGGCATCTAAAATCAAATAAAACTTGTGTTATGTAAGAATAAATGAAATAAATTGCCAATTCGTGTTTTTAGATGAATTTTCCTATTTCATACTTCTCAACTCAATATGGCCACGTGCCAGTGGCGTAGCATGGGTTGTCAGCACTCGGGGCAAGGCAAGTAATTTGCGCCCCCTAACCCGCACGCTTGGCACCCCCCCTCCACAGTGGGTGGTGACCCGGCGGCTCAGATCAGATTCGCACAGCCAGCACTGCAGTGAGAGAGAGTGAGTGAGCCAGGCAGGGGCAGAGAGCTGCAAGTGCGAGCGTGCCCCCCCAGATGTTGCGCCCGGTGCGGCCGGCCCCCTCTGCACCCCCCACGCTACGCCACTGCCACGTGCATGACCATCAAATGCTCTACCCTTAAGATTTTTGTGACATAGTTAACAATAGTTAACGATGGGTAAACATGTAAATTTTTATGATGGCAAAACCTTTTGCAAGATATGATGTATTTGGGGAAATCTGCATGAAAATATACACATTAGAAATGCACAAAAACTGTGGGCGCATATATAATGCATCCAGCTTTGGTCACCACGATGTAAAAAAAATGTTGAGACTCTAGAAAGAGTACAGAGAAAAGCAACAAAGATGATTAGGGGACTGGAGGCTAAAACATATAAGGAGCGGTTGCTGGAATTGGGTATGTCTAGTTTAATGAAGAGAAGGACAAAGGGTGACATGATAGCAGTGTTCCAATATTTCACGGGTTGTCACAAAGAAGAGGGAGTCAAGCTATTCTCCAAAGCACCTGAAGGCAGGACAAGAAGCAATGGATGGAAACTAATCAAGGAAAGAAGCAACCTAGAACTGAGGAGAAATCTCCTGAGAGTTAGAACAATTAATCAGGGGACGAACTTGCATCCAAAAGTTGTGAATGCTCCAACACTGAAAGTTTTTAAGCAGAAATTGGACCACCATTTGTCTGAAATGGGATAGGGTTTCCTGCCCAAGGAAGGGGGTTGGACTAGAAGATCTCCAAGGTTCCTTCCAACGCTGCTATTCTGTTATTCATATGAAAAATATAGCAAAAGTACAAAGTGGGCAATACATAATATAGAAAGACACTTCAGCTGATATAATTAAAAATATGCAAAAGAAGAGAACATTTGTAGCTCAGGGCTGCACTGTGGAGTCCTTGGTGCTTTCTGAGATTAGTTGTTTTCTTGCAAACATTTCATTCCCCAACCAGGTAACATATTTAGTACTAGAATGGAATGGGATTTTCTCTCTATTTATATACAGAGAACAACAGATAGAGGCTTGCCCTGTCAGTGTTGGTGCGAGTGTTGTTTTCTTCTTGGTAATTCCTTGATTAGCCTGTTTGTTGTTTATTCTTTGATTGTTTCTCTGAGTTGATAGGTCCATGACTGGGATTTTGTTTACTGCTTGATTGTTGGTTTGATACTAATCCTGGTGTTAGCCTCTGCTTACCAGGGTTTTGTTTGCTGGCCAGGAGTTGTTTTGTATGTAAATCTTTACCTCTAAGTGTCTATTGATTGCTGATTTGTCTGAATTCCAAGCTTCCAGGAATTCTCTAGAATTTTTGGACTTAGAATGGTCAAGGATTCTCATGGGTTTCCATTTGATACTAGAGATGACATGATACCAGTGTTCCAATATCTCAGGTGTTGCCACAAAGAAGAGGGAATCAAGCTATTCTCCAAAGCACCTGAGGGCAGGACAAGAAACAATGAATGGAAACTAATCAAGGAGAGAAGCAACCTAGAACTAAGAAGAAATTTCCTGACAGTTAAAACAATTAACCAGTGGGACAACTGGCCTCTAGAAGTTGTGAATGCTCCAACACTGGAAGTTTTAAAGAAGAGATTGGACAACCATTTGCATGAAATGGTATAGGGTTTCCTGCCTGAACAAGGGGTTTGACTAGAAGACCTTCAAGATCCCTTCCAACTCTGTTATTCTATTCTAGTCTAGTCTAGTCTAGTCTAGTCTAGTCTAGTCTACTACAGTCATAAAAACTATGATCAAAGACTATGGTCATTAAAAGCATACACAATTGCCCATCTACGTATTTACAGCACCATCACTAAGAAATCCCTGGCTCCTGTCACTCACCCACCCGCCTAAGGTGCCTGTCTGAGATTTGAGAATATTTTTTTATTTGTATTGCCAAGATTCCTGAATCAATGTACATGCCTTTCCTCTCTTCCTTAGACCTCCATGTGCTTTTCAAACATATTATATTCCAGCACTCACAGCAGTTCTGTTTTAAACTCACAACCATCATGGTTGCATTAGTTCTTTTAGGTACAAATCCTTCCCCTCTAAAGTTCAATTTTTCTCTATTTTGCTGAATTGCAAAATTTATGAATGATTCACCTAACCCACTTCTTCAAGATGTCTGGGTGGGGGCCAAGCCGTAGCCTCTGAAATCATGGATATATGAATTCAACTTACCATAGTTAAGAGGCTGAATGATTCCTCTTATTAAGATAGCTTCATTAAATTTTATTACTCTGTTTTTAATCAGTAACTAAACATTAACCGATGGGAATGTAATTTAAAAACCAGACTGATTAAAGATGAGATTATTTATTAGAATTAGTTTCTGAAGCTGAGTTGGAGATAGAGGTAGCTAAATTCTTTACAATAAATTAGTTTTTAAAAAGATCTGTAGTTCCATATATCATATTTTTTTAAATTTATTAAAGTAATCCAAAATCTGGTCACTGAAGGAATATTTGTCCAGGATTATCTATTTAGCAACCAACAGTGAAGTACAGTAGAATGCAGAGTGGTCACTAAAGTCCTAACTGATGGCTGTTGCTTGGAAACAGAGATAAAAATAATCCAAGTAAATATGTACAGGTGAACTGCTGCATGTCAGGTAGAATCAAATAGCAAGTGATAAGAAATATAAATGTGACCATGGAGGGAGAACACATTTTGAATTTTACAATAAGATATACTATACACAAGTAGATAAGAAGTAGATAATAGATTGATAGTTGTTAAAGATGAGATAGATAGATAGATAGATAGATAGATAGATAGATAGACAGACAGACAGACAGACAGACAGACAGACAGACAGACAGACAGACAGACAGATAGTCCTTTCTAGTATCTTTCTAGTATCTTTCCCAGATACTGGGGTGGTGACTGAGGATGTGCTTGCTACTTCGTCGCGACTTCCAGCTGGCGGCGTTTTGGCTCGTGCATTGCCGCAGCGAGGAAACTTCCTCTTCTCCCTTCCTCCCCCCCAACTGAGATGGTGGTTTTTGAGGTCCGTATCATCTATGGGGTGCTGTTTTGCGCCTGAAGACCTCCCCCCCTCTTGGAGTTTTAAGACTGGGGAGTGATATGGTGGTCCAAATTAATCGCCGCCTGTTAACAGCTGATCAGCGCTGGTTGTGGAGCTGATGGGAGTTCTCTGAGCAGTGATCATGGTTTGCCTGCTGTTTTACTGCGCGTCTCAGCTGGCGTCTCAGCTGGCGGCGCTTCAGCCAGCACAGTATATGCCGCAGCGAAGAGACTTCTCCCTACTTCCTCTGACTGAGATGGTTGTGATTCTGAGGTCCTGGATCATCTGTTGGAGTGCTGTTTTGTGCCTTGGAGACCTGTCCCTCTTTCGGAGTTGCAAGATAGTGTGGGATATGGTGGCTAGGAACCAACTCTGCTGCCTCGGAACAGCCGACCGGTGCCCCTCTCTCTCTTGGTTACGGAGTGTTAGCTGCAACTTTAAGAATTATTGTTGGCCAAGGATGGACCTGACAGACCTGGGACTTGACTGCAGTTAGAGGGCAGAACAATTAACTATCAATCCACCCCCTGATGTGAGAGATCAGCTGAGGTGGATTTATCCCGGTTGTCTTTAGCCAAGTTTTGCCCAGATTAATTTGCCAATTGTTTTGAGAGAACTTTTATATCTGCAGCCAGCTCGGGTGAGAGTAGAGCTGGCTTGGCTTGGCTTGGATGGGCTTGGCTTAATGGTTTTTGTTTTGCCGCCCTGACTTGACAACGTCAACAATATTCTTTAACATCTTTATTTTAACTATCTAGCTGCCTACAAATAGCCTAATGTGGACATTCTGGCATATGGCCCGCTTATACTACTCTATTGTGGACTTATATGCCCTCAGGAGAGTTCCTGCCGCCTGGGTACGACCTGCCACCTTGTGCTCTATTTCCCTTGAGGACGGACCCAATTGTTGGGACCCTGAGAGGTGGTTGGGCATAGATAGGGGCTGCTGGTTGAAGCGTATTAAAAAGCCCGTACTATGTTTTTAGCCGGTTGTTTTAGGGGGTTAGGGAGGGGGGTGTATGACAGGGGTGGGAGGGATAAGGGTATTTTATCAACCTGCTGTCAGTCCAGGCCAGAGATGGTTCCCAGTGAGACGAGCTTGGGGTTAGGGATTTCTGGTTCCTCCGGTTGTGGGGTGGGGTTTCAAATCCCCACGACGATTGGGAATGGTAGCAGGTGGTTGCACGGAGGGCCGTATCAACATCTGGGATCATGCCCCCGCTGTCTTCAAGCGGTGGCATGCTCCGACCCTCCGGTTGATACCCGTTTACCCGGGGGTGAGGGAGATCGGGCCCCTGAGCTTAGGCTGGTGTATTTTAATGCCAGATCCGTAGTGAACAAAGCTCCCCTCGTCTGACATTTGATCGAGGAGGAACGTGCAGATATGGCATGCATACGGAAACCTGGTTGAAATCAGAGGGAGGTGTCCCTCTGACTGAGCTCTGCCCTCCAGGTTTCTGTGTGCTGCACTGGCTGCGGCTCAGGGTAGGGGCGGGGGTGGTGGTGGTGGTTATACAGGAGACCTTATATCCACAGGAAACCACTGTCGTACAGATTGGCAGGAGTGAGTCGCTCCTCCTGAGGTTTGGCTCTGGGGTTCAGTTGGGTTTGTTGCTGACATACCTGGCACCCAGCTGTGTTGCAACAACCCTGCCTGGGCTTCTCAACACCCTTTCAGGGCTGGTGGTTGAATTTCCCAGACTTATGCTTCTGGGTGATTTCAACCTTCCATCCCTGGGCGGGTTGTCAAAGTTAGCTCGGGAGTTCATGGCCTCCATGATGGCCATGGACCTGACCCAGATAATTCAGGGCCCAACCCATGGAGGGGGTCACACTCTCGACCTGGTTTTCCTATCTGGGCAGTGGTTTGATGAACTGGGAGGGGGTACACCAAATATTGTCCCCCTGTCATGGTCCAATCATCACCTTCCGATATGCTATTCCTCGCCGCTGGGCTGCGGAGCCGACCAGGTGGTTCCGCCCCAGGTGCCTAATGGATACAGAATGGTTCCAGATGGTGCTTGGGTCTATACCTATCTCCCTCACTCACAGCCCGGCTGATGCCTTGGTGGAGGCTTGGGAGAGGGCCGCCACTGAGGCACTTGACTGGGTTGTACCCTTGTGACCCCTGATCCGGCGCAAATCCCATGGTTTTCTGTGGAGCTACGGGAGATGAAGCGTCAGAGATGGAGTCTGGAGAGCTGTTGGAGGTCCAGCTAGTCTGAATCTGACTGATTGTGAATAAGATCTTTCACTAGGTCTTATCTCGCGGCGATGAGGACGGCGAAGTCTAATTACTTCGCCGCCCTCATCGCGTCCACAGATAATCGCCCGGCCACCCTGTTTAGGGTAACTCATTTCCTCCTTTCTCAGGAGGTGAGGGAGGAGCCCTTGCATGGGCAGGCTGAGGAGTTTAGCCAGCATCTGGTGGACAAAATCGCTCAGATTCAGACCGGTTTAGACTCTGACTGGGCAGAGTCTGATGGGGAGGAATCGAGTGGTCTTGAGAGTATTATCTGGACTGAGTTTGATCTTGTGACTCCCAAGGAGGTGGACAGGATTATGGGGAGGCTGAGCTCTACCACCTGTTTATTGGACCCGTGCCCTTCCTGGCTGGTTTATTCAGCTCGGGAGGAGACACGAGGTTGGTTCCAGGCAGTGATATCTGCTTCTTTGAGTGAGGGTGTCTTTCCCGCTGCCTTGAAGGAAGCGGTGGTGAGACCCCTTCTCAAGAAGCCTGCCCTGGATCCAGCTATTTTGAATAACTATCATCCAGTCTCCAACCTTCGCTTTTTAGCAAAGGTTGTTGAGAGTGTGGTGGCGCATCAGCTTCCTCTGTTCCTGGAGGAAACTGATTATCTTGACCCGTACCAATCGGGTTTCAGGCCCGGGTACAGCACAGAGACGGCATTGGTCGCGCTGATGAATGATCTCTGGCGGGCTCAGGACAGGGGTTGTTCCTCTGTCCTAGTCCTATTAGATCTCTCAGTGGCTTTTGATACCATCGACCATGGTATCCTACTGTGACGTCTCAGGGGGTTGGGAATGGAGGGCACTGTTTTACAGTGGTTCTCCTCTTACCTCTTGGGCCGTTTGCAGTCGGTGTTGATGGGAGGGCAGAGGTCCGCCCCGAGGTCTCTCGTTTGTGGAGTTCCTCAGGGGTCGGTCCTCTCTCCCCTCCTGTTCAATATCTATATGAAGCCGCTGGGTGAGATCATTCGTGGTTTTGGGGTGGGGTATCATCAGTACGCCGATGATACCCAACTTTTTCTTTCCACCCCAAACCAACTCAGCCCTCAACGTGATGTCCCATTGCCTGGAGGTGGTTTGGGTTTCAATGGGGAGAAACAGGCTCCGACTCAATCCTGCCAAGACTGAGTGGCTGTGCGTACAGGCATCTCGAGTGAATCATTCTATTCCATCTTTAATGATGGGGGTGAGGTGTTACCCCCCCGTCGATAGGGCTCACAACTTGGGTGTCCTCCTGGACTCGCGGCTCAGTTTTGAAGATCATATAGGAGCCGTGACCAGGGGGGCTTTTGCCCAGGTTCGCCTGGTGCGCCAGTTGCGGCCCTATCTGGACCGAGATGCCTTGCGCACAGTCACTCATGCGCTCGTGACCTCCCGGTTAGACTACTGCAACGCTCTCTACATGGGGCTGCCCTTGAGGACCACTCGGAGGCTTCAACTGGTGCAGAATGCAGCCACACAAGTTGTGATGGGGGCTCCCCAATACTCCCATGTAACACCTCTGCTCTGCGAGCTGCATTGGCTTCCGGTTCCCCTCCGGGTGAGATTCAAGGTGCTGGTGAAGACCTATAAAGCCCTAAATGGCTTGGGTCCGGGATATCCGAGGGAACACCTGCTGCTGGCATCAAGTTCCCTTCGTCCTGTGCGCTCCCACAGGGAGGGCCTTCTCAGGGTGCTGCCGGCAAAGGATTGCCGGCGGGCAACACCCAGGGGGAGGGCCTTCTCTGTGGGCACACCTGCCCTTTGGAACCAGTTACCTGTAGAGCTCAGGACTGCCCCTGATTTTCGTTCATTCTGCCGGGACCTGAAGACCTGGCTCTTTGAGCTTTCCGGCCAGGACTGAGAATTTTTAATTTTTAACTTATTGTAATTGGGTTTTTTAATCAGAGTTATAGGGGTTTTAGATTTTCAATCAAGGATAATTTAATCTATTTTAATTGTTATTAACTTTTGTATTGTAATATTTTTTAATTGCCTTGTGAACCGCCCTGGGTCCTACGGGAGAAGGGCAGTATATAAGTTCAATAAATAATAATAATAATAATAATAATAATAATAATAATAATAATAATAATAATAATAATAATAATAATTAATGGACACCTGTGATGAATGCTGCTAATCAAACCTCATCTCCCACTTTATATTCCAGAAGGAAGAAGGAACTGGAAGCAAAAAGATTTTAGAGATTTGGGTGGATGAACAGGTCTGGGTCCTAGCCAAAGAAAAACTTTATTTGTCAGGGAGACAAGATAAGGAATACATTTATTGCAAAGAGAGACAAATGCTAACTAGAGATACCTTGTAAAATCAAGCAAAATATTTATAACCAATCTGAAGTTATATAATAAAGATTGGATGATTTATTTGTCTTCCCAAAGCAGTGATTGAAATGAGCCCAGGTAAATCAGCTTCATGCAAATAGATCTGGAGCTGTGTGATCTTCCTCCATCCCTTGACCAGGAATGGAACAGTTGAGGCTGTTCTAAAGGATTAGAACTGCATCCTTGAAAATGTCCAACTCATCATTCAGATTTTAGATTTAACTGATGTGTCAGAAATGCATTCTTAATTTCATATGATGCCAAATGGTTGAACCTGGGAATAGATTTCTTCCTAATGGTGATTATTTTGATCCTTTTAACTTACCGTAATTGTAACATTTAATTTTATGTAAAGATTAAGATAAAGGGTACTAAAATTCTCTTAGCAAATAAATGATTCCTGCAAGAATTCATCCTAGAAAGAACATCATATTTTTTAAATAATTGTTACTTGTGACAAAAGCTTAAATATTGCTGCATATAAAATTAGAGTGAGAAACTGTCATGGCTCTCGCTATACTGTACAGCAATGAAAAGACAGCAAAAAAGATTTCTGATTATGGTCAACCCTAGCTTCATATTTCTATCATGATACCTATAGTGAAATTAATCTGAATAGCGAGAAGAGTACAAGACAAGACAAGAAAAAAAATCACACCGTGATTTTCATTTATCCAGCACCTCACAGTGTATTTTTCACAGAAATCTTAATAGAGGAATCATGAATGTTGAGTAAAGAAATTTAAAACAGCTATTATTGCCAAGGTCCATATTGTAGCTTTAGAATATAGTTTCTGAACATAGATTCAAAAGGGTATAATAAATTAGACAGGTTTCTGACTATGCCACTGAATTAGCCATTAGAGTTAAAAGGGGTCAGTGTTCCTTAGGATATGCAACCTGTGTCTTCAGGGCTTCATAAGACCCCAAAGACTTGGATATGTCCCCATAAGACCACCATAAATAACTATCAAATTGTAAATTTTAATGTGATGGAAAGGAATGTACTTAGGGAGCAATAATCTTAATTTCATATATTGGCTTTAACTTAATATTAAATGTAATTTAAATTTAGTTTTTTTCTTTGTGCCATCTTGTTCTTTCTCTTTGCTCTCAGGGCCACGTGAATCTTCAGCCTGAAAGCAGCTGATTTCAGCTGATTTATTTTATAACTTATAGTTTAATTATGTAATTAAGTAATAGTGACAAAGCCAGTTATTATAAATTACAAAATTTGAGCTGATATATTTTTTCAATAGCATTTGCACTTTATTACAAACTCTGCCCAAAGCCTGGAGTTCAATCCTGATGGGACTCAAGGTTGACTCAGCCTCCCATCCTTCTGAGTTGGTAAAATGGGGACCCAGATTGTTGGGGAAAATATGCTGAAATTACAAGCAGCTCAGAGAGGGTTGTAAAATGTGTCTTTGTGTGTGTGTGTGTGTGTGTGTGCATGCGTGCGTGCGTGCGCATGCACACGTGCGCTATAGCTTCTCAAAAGAATTGTCCTTAGATTGCTTGGGAATCATCTTAAAATCATGCAAAATAAAAGAAATTCCATTTTTCAGGTTTTTCAAGATAATTCAAAACAGAATATCTATGAGTGGAAGGTAGACAAGCCTTTGTGAGGACAATAGAGAAAGAAGAGCTAGGCAGGAAAAAGTGGGATCTAAATCTAAGAAATAAGCACAATGGTTTTTTTATCATTAAAGCAACAACCAAAATAGGACTTTCAAAATCTTCATCAACATCGTACATCCAATGTCAAAAATTAAGTATTTTCTTTCTGGTTTATATGCAGAAATAAAAACAAAGCACGTTAAATTCTCCTAGTGTGGTTTAGTGCGGGAAGAAGAAACACAGCTTCTTTTCTAACCAATATTTTTAATTAAAAAGAGTAACTGGGAGCTGGCACATTGCAGACCAGAATCAAGTCTCCAATATAATTATTTCTTTGAATGTTTCTGGGCCCTACCTTTAGACTTTTTGTTAAACAAAAAAAATGGGATCAGTAACTTTGTACATCAGTCCATCTTTTCAGGAACAAAGTCAACTATAGGTAAACTATAAGATGGGCAGTTTATAAATTTGATAAATAAATAAGCTAGAGTTTAGGAAGCATCCTTGGATGAAAGAACAGTGGTTTGCGTTGGGTAAACAGGTGTTTTATGATTAGCCATACATATCATGTCAACTATTGTAGGCAGTGCTTTTTTTGTAAAAGAAAAAGGTGCCAGACCTCACACGTGTCATACAACCCGCCTGGCCTACCCTACAAGGTTCCATCCAAAAAAGGTGCCGGAACTCCGTTCTGAGCGTTCTATGCCAAAAAAAAGCCCTGATTGTAGGAATGAACAAGCCCTCTCTCTTTCCCATGGCAAACATTTTGTGGAAACACTGGTGGAATAGACTCAGAATCCCCATGTGCTCCTCAGTCCTAAAAATATGTGTTTCCCCTGGCTTAGCACAATGTGTGAATTTGCCATTATGAAACTGAATATGGATGATATTTACAAGGTAATATTTTGCAGTAAGGTAATTTGAAAGGAAAGGAACATTACAGCATTGGACAGTGTTCCCTCAACTTAACTGTTTCCACTGCCTAGAAATAGATTTTTACTTGACACTTGGGCATGGGGATCATTTGTTAATGAAAAGCTGGATCATTTTGCTGTTTTAACTTTCAGAAAGAAAGTTTCAATATAATTTGCCCGTGAAAAGCTTGAAAGAAGTCAGATTCAGTATGTGCCTATTGTGCATTGCAGAAAATTGTATCCCATAAATAGCATATTAATCATTTATGGCTATCAGCTATGGCTTCTGATTTTAAACAATACACATTTTGAATGCCAATGAAAAAGGCTGGCTCTTTCCGTTCAAAGCTGAAGCCAGAACAAAATTCTCTCACCTCTTGGGAGCTAATTAGTGGAGAAAGACTTGCTGAGGGGAAAAAAATCAGCCAGCTCTTAGTGTTGGGTATGTTGCTATTTCAAATCTTAAGATAATAAATCAAAACAAAAGCTATTAGACAGCTCAGGAACCCCTTTGTTATGTCACTGTTAAAACACTGATTTTGTGAAATTGAAAGGATTGCTAACCTATTAGTATTTTATAAACACTTTGCCTAGCAAATGAAGTTCAAGATTATTTTTAAATTGCAAAAAAAAAATAGAAAATCTGGGTATATTTTCCAAATATTTATCCAATATACATGCAAAATGCATGATATCAAATAGTGATTTAGCCGAAATAGATTTCTTTATACATTTTATTTTAGAAAATGGATATTGGTATCTACATTTTCTCCAGAATTTGGTGTAATGAAGCTAAAGATGCAGTTTTTAAATGATGTTTACACAATATAACCAAGCCCTGTGTATAATGCAGTTTTCAACCTTATTTCTATTGGAACTGCATAGAGCATAGCCCATTAATCATTCCTAATTTGGGCAATGGTTAAAGAATGAAGGAGTTCAGATCACTCTCTATCCATCTCAACTGTTAGAGCTCTTCTGAAGTTTCAATTCATTTTTACATCATTTCTTTGCTTTATTGTGACAAACGTAAACTCTCCTGCAAATTGGCTTAGGTCCTTGTGACTTAATAGACATATCTATGCAATTCAATTTGTCCCTACACTACTGGCTTCTGGAAAGTTCTGTGTCTGAGCCTGGGGCCTCAGATGTGTGATGGTGCCAATTTCCTAGCTATATCGAAGGCTGTTTAGGAACTGTGGTGGTGCAGTGGTTAGAATGCAGTATTGCAAGCTAACTCTGCCTACAGCCAGGAATTCAATACTGACCAGCTCAAAATTGACTCAGCCTTCCATCCTTCCAAGGTGGACAAAATGAGGAGCTAGATTGTTGGTGGCCATATGCAAACAATGCTTTTACATTGCAAACCACCCAGAGAGTGCTGTAAAGAGGTATGTAAATCTAAATGCTGCTGTTATTGCCATTCTTCAGCAGCTATTTGTTTTATTTGCTATGATTTAATTTTAAGTTCAGTTTAGTAACTGTATATATTTTATTTATTTTAAAATTCTGCACCACAAAGAGTCATGTATATTATATTATATATATTTATATTTATTAGATTTTTATACCGCCCTTCTCCCGAAGGACTCAGGGCGGTGTACAGGGCAATAAATATTAAAATACAAAGTACAAAAGTTAAACAACAATTAAATAATTATGCCCAATATATACAATAGTTAAAACCATATTAAAACCCAACCCCGAAACCCATCAGACCAGGCCGGCTTACTCAAATAAATAGGTTTTTAGATCCTGCCGGAAGGAGTGAAGGTCGGGGGCCATCCAGAGCTCAACCAGCAAGCGGTTCCACAGGTCTGGTGCGCCCACAGAGAACACCCTCCCCCTGGGGGCCACCAGTTGACATTTTCTGATCGGAGGCACCCTGAGGAGGCCCTCTCTGTGGGAGCACACTGGACGGAGGGAAGTTGACGCCGGCCACAGGTGCTGCTGTAGGTAATCCGGACCCATGCCATGTAGGGCTTTGTAGGTCATTACCAGCACCTTGAATCTCACCTGGAGGGCAACCGGCAGCCAATGCAGCTCGCGGAGCAAAGGTGTAACATGGGAGTATCGGGAGACCCCCAACACAACTCACGCGGCTGCATTCAGCACCAGTTGAAGCCTCCAAGTGGTCTTCAAGGGCAGCCCCATGTAGAGAGCATTACAGTAGTCCAAACGAGAGGTCACGAGCGCATGAGTGACTGTACGCAAGGCATCCCGGTCCAGATAGGACCGCAACTGGCGCACCAGGCGAACCTGGGCAAAGGCCCCCCCTAGTCACAGCTCCTATATGATCTTCTAAAGAGTATGTCAGATGGGCAGCCATATAAGTTAAATAAAAAATAAATCTTCTTGAACAAAAGTGGTTTACCATTGCCATCTTCTGGGCCGGTTTCCCAACCTTTCACTCTAGGTCTCCAGCTTAACTGTTTTCTGGTGGTCTCCATTTCTAGACTAGTCTGGTTGTCCAGCCCTGCTTGACTTTTTAAAATCAACCAAACTGACTACTTCCATCATGGATGTTATGCTAGCATAAACATTAACCATGAGAAAACCTAACCAGCAATAACCCCAATGTTGTAAAAATAAAAGGATGTTTTGGTACATCAGGTCATCTAAATTAGTTTTGTTTACCTCAATCTTTTTTATTTATTTATTTATTTATTTATTTATTTATTTATTTATTTATTATTTGGATTTATATACCGCCCCTCTCCCGAAGGACTCGGGGCGGTGTACAGGGCAATTAAAACACCATATACAACACATAACTTACAAAAATTAAAATAAATTAAACCAAGTAGCCCTAAACAATAAAACACATTCTAAAATGTAAAATTTAAAATTTAAAATCTAAAATCCCAGTCCCTCAGTCCAGGCTGGCAAGTTCAAATAGCCAAGTTTTCAGGTCGCGGCGGAAAGAGCGAAGGTCAGGAGCCATCCGGAGCTCAACAGGGAGCTGATTCCAGAGGACAGGCGCACCCACAGAGAATGCTCTCCCCCTGGGGGCCGCCAGTCGACATTTAACCTGTTAAATTTCAGAAGTGCCATGGCACATCTGCCTTGACATCTAGGCAACACGACTGAGGACACACACAAACCTTGGTTTGTAATTATAGTTGCATTCAATGCAACTAGTGGTGCTGGATTGCAGAAGCTTGTAAGAGTTCAGAGAGATCTCTTTATCATACTTTCTTGAAAATGTCATGCTTTTCACTGCTAGGCCATAGCTGAGTGTTAATACTGATATTTACGAAATGTTCACCATTGGTAAAACAGGTGAGGAACTGAAGATTGTGGGGGAAGAATAAAGGATAATAGGCTGGGGAGAAGAGAAACTTGCATCTTTTTGTTTAATTATATGTATATTAACCTCAAAGCTATAAGTGCTATTTTTTTGCCTTGCCATGCCTTCTTAATCATCCTGAATCATTCTGAGCTACAGCAGTAATATTATAGATGTCTATGCAAATATATGAAACAAAGCAGGAATTAGAAAAGTTTATCAAAATGATAAAATGAGAGGGAGGGAGGGAGGGAGAGAGGGAGGAAGGGAGGAGAGAGAGAGTCAGTCAGTTTGGCATAGTGGTTCAGGTACTCACCAGGAAACTGTCAAGTTCTAATCCTGCCCAAGGCATGAAAACTGACTGGGTGACCTTGGGCTAGTCAATCTCTTTCAGAATTGTGGTTGTGGATAAAATAGGAGGAGGAAGGAATATTAGGTATAATGTTGTTGTTGTTGTTAGCTGCGAAGTCGTGTCCGACTTATCGCGACCCTATGGACAACATTCCTCCAGGCCTTTCTGTCTTCTACCATCTTCTGGAGTCCATTTAAGCTCACGCCTACTGCTTCAGTGACTCCATCCAGCCACCTAATTAGGTATAATAGAGGTGGAATTAAATATAAAATAAATATATTTCAAGTTGATGTTGATTTTTAGTTATATCAAATATAGATTAGCCATTCTATAGGCAACAGTTAGTTGCAAAATGTTAACAAGGCCACTACAGTCCTCAGAGGCTTTAATGCTAATTTGTACTTTCCTTCAGCTACCAATTATAAAGGTGGGGTTGAGTACTATGCTTTTAAATATCTTTATGTAAATAGAGTTTTTTTTAACTAGAATGAGACTGCTGTGTCACCAAGTTTGCTGCATACTAAATGAGATTGTAGAGAAAACTCATGTTGATGCTTAATATATGCAGAAGCTACAAGAAAACATTAGGATTTAATTAATCACAGCATAAATGTTATTGAATTTAATTGTAGGCAAGTAGTGGTAAATTAGTCTTGCAGTTCCATAAGTGATGAAGCATATCCCCTTCATAGAATATGTACAGTTTAGTATGATGCATAACTAACTATTGGTATAACTGGTTGATCTATATTTCTTTAATATATTGATACATTTCTAGCAGATCAATTCCAAGCACACCAAATTTGTACACAGTACTGTATAGTACATATACATTTTTCTACTGTTCAGTCATGTCCAATTCTCAGAGACTGTAGTTTTCTTAGCAAAGTTTTCAGAAATGGTTTGCCTTTGCCACTTTCCTAGGGCTGAAAGAAAGTGGCTCATCTTCCAGTTTTAGCTGGTGCCTTGAACATTACATCAAACTGTCTCTCATATATACATATGTGTGCCTATGTACATGTACCTAATACATTTTATGTAATAAAGGAAGATTGTCTTTTATATTATTCAAGGGAAACTTCCTTTATGAGAATCATAATCTCTGTTTTACTGGGCTAAAAAGAAAGAAGAAATAATCAAGACTTACATTTTTCATATAACTCTATTCTGCCACTCATATCCCTTTATTACACATCATTTATAATTAACCAGCATATGGGAGATCTACTGCAATGACGCCCTATCTTTAATTTTATCATGGGCCCAGATTTATATAAAAACCTTCTGTTTATTTTTATTACATTTTTAAAGGACAGAGAGAAAAACTTTCCAAATCATATTTAATAGTGTTCTGAGAGCAAGAAATGCAACTTATAAAATGAGTTCATTCCAAAGCAGCCTATTCTTTATTGTTGGAAAAATAACTCAGTTGAACATAGGAAGGCAGCATTTATGGCCACAGCTAATATTTGCCAATTTTAATTTATGGGCCAACTCATGGTAACTTGAACTTCCACAGAACTTTGAATTTTGAGAGTACTTCGTTATTGGCTCATTCTCCCTCACTTGGGACTAGTTTAGATGAAAAAAGAAAACAGAATGAATCAAACTATGTTTTAGGTGAATGTTTTCCATTCAGAATGAAATTCAGTGTAGAGAAAAATAGAGTTTTACACAGGCAAAAAAAATCAAATGAACAATTACAAATTAAGTGAAACCTGGCACAATATCCATAACTGTGAGAGGGATCTGGGAGTGCTAGTGGACAATCACCTTAATATGAGCCAGCAGTGTGTGGCAGCAGCCAAAAAGCCAATCCTAGGTTGCATTAACAGAGAGATAGAATCAAGATCACATGAAGTATAAATACCACTTTATATAGCCTTAGTGAGACCACACTTAGAATACCAGTTTCGATCACCATGTTGTAAAAAAGATGTAGCGACTCTGGAAAAGTGCAGAAAAGAGCAACAAAGTTGATTAGGGGGCTGGAGGCTAAAACATGAAAATTGGTTGCAGGGATTGGGTTTGTATAGGCTGGTGAAGGACTAGGGGAGACATCAAAACAGTGATTTAAAAAGTTGGTTTCAATAAGCTATTCTAAACTATGAATCGTCTCACTTTTGAACAAATTACCAACCTCCAAAAGCATTGCATGAACAATCTGTTTCTTTCTTTAACTATCGGGATGTGTCCTCTCTTTGGGTCTATTTCCTATTGCTATCACTCTCTCCTGCTGACTGGACTTCCTACGTCCTTGGGCATCCATGGACATTGCTGCCTTGCATTAAGAGAGCAGGCAAGCAATTGGGCCCCAAAGGACTGAGCATGCCTTTGCATCTTTCACAAGTAATTTGAAAGTTTAATTTCCACATCTTGGCTACAGCATATCTGGAATGTGACATTTGAATTCAGGTTTTATTCGTTGTCAGAGCAATTCTGCATCATCCATACAAAATGTTTATATTCAAAGATGTAATGGGAATACAATCAGAATAGTTATTATCAAATTCCACATTTTTTCTTGAAAGCCATTTGTGTGCAACTAGAAGATATCTTAGGAATCTGTAACTGAATTTGCGTGTATTGTTCGGGTTCCCAATTGTCCTCCAAAGGCAATGCCCATAGACACTGCAGTAGAATTACTTGGAAAAACACCATGTTTTTTCATTCTGATGTGAACTGACATTATCCATATCTCCCAGGCTAATAGGAATTATCTATTTGCTTTTTTATTTCCCTGATGCGGCAACACTGCTTTTAGCTTCCCAAACATGCATTTAGAAATACATTTTGATTTTGAAAACTCCATTTTAAAACATGCACATTTCATGTACGGTAGATTTCAAGCTCATTCATAGACAAATGCTGCAATCTTATAACTAGAGTTATAAATGAATACAGGGGGGAAACAGGGTCCTGGCATCCAAATCAGCTGTTTTGAACTTCTTTGAAGTTCAAATTATTTTACCTTCTGTGCATATTTCCTGTTAAGATTTCTGAGATATGACAATTAAATATTCGGTTTACAGTGAAGAAGCATGTCATTGAAAAGGGAATGCTTCCTTTAAAAAGTCCAGTCTATTCAACTTTTCTTTTATTCTCTCTGAAAGAAGAAATCATTACTCTAACTTCAGAAACCATCTGCTCTGTAGCTCTTTAAAGCTCTTAGAGCCAATTCCCTTAAGGTGGTTAGACATACTGCTGGTCCTTTTTGAGGTAATTAAATCTAGTGGAAGACCTGGCTTCCCATGGTGAAGGGCACCTCCACTGTAGCAAGTATCACTGATGACATTCACCATTGCAGGATGACTCAAACTGACACATACTGCATTCTGACATCAGTAGCTCTCCTAAACAGGTAGATTTATAGGGACTATCATCCAAAGTGCTAGATAATTCTGCATACATTCTGTGATTATGGCTTCTTCTTTTTTTACAGATGTTCCTTAAAGTTTCAAACCCTGCTCAAACTGAAACAGGCTAGCAAACTCAGAAAGAAGGACTTTTATAAAGGGAGGTCATCCACAGTTCTACTTTCAAATACATTATTGATTTCAAAGCCTCTCCAAACGTTTCCTGATTGCCAGCACACATTTCACAAACTGCAGGGGGATCCCAAAGCGCGTCTCCATTGCACTTTTATTTGGCTGAAGCAAACATCCAAACTATTCAGTCTTTCAAGACACTAAATGGATCTGTATCTACAGGAATCAATAGTTGTATCTGGGTGTAACATATGTCAGCAAAGCAATTGGAACCATTACTATTTCCTCAAGAAATTATTCCACTGCAACATATACCTAACTAGTTCAACAAAACCTTCTAGAGATCATTTGGAGTCCTATTGGCAGTATCCATGGGGGAAAAAATACAGAAAAACCTTACTTTATGGCAACAGCAGGAATCCAATTTAAGCAAAAAGCTAGAGACAGGCAAGAAGAATTTACAACGCAACACAAGGTGTAAGCTTCCTTTATAGCTAAAACTGACGATCTTCTCCACCCCTATTCATGATTGATAGCTTTAGTGACCTCTAAAAGGTTATTTTAAATTTATATTGTAGCTATATAGTAAAATCTTCACAATACTTTAATGATCTGGAAAAGAGTCACAAAGGATTAATCAGTCTTTGATTTGTTGCATTTGAGTTCCAAGTGTAATAACAAATAACTATATTTAATGTATTTTAGTGAAAGAGAAATTTAGTGGATTTAATGAATTTTCTTTGAATTGAGATTGACTCCTGGTGACATAACATGTGTGTTGTTTTTTGGCCTGTGTTTGGTTTTCAGAAACAAAATAAGGATTGTTGGCCACTGCTTTCTTACCTAGCCTATCATCCTAGGACTCCTTAGTGGTCTCCCATCCAAATCCTAATCAGGCCTCAGTCTGTTTACCTTTTTAGGAGAACCAAGATAGACTAGATATTGCTACCTACCTGAGCATAATGTTCTAAAGGGTGCTCCAGTTTTACCAACTGCTATCCAAAAAGAGTAGAAATATTAAATAATACAGAGAAGAGCAACAAAGATGATTAGGGGACTGGAGGCTAACAGTAGTGGGCCTTAATCATGATGACAAGATGGAAGATTACTGCAAGGAGGTTGAGGGGTTGGTGAACTAGTGTAAGGAAAACAGCCCAGTTTTAAATACTGGAAAAACCAAAGAGATCATTGTCGATTTCAGAAAAGGCAGGCACAGCCACACTTCTCTGTGCATTAATGATTCACCTGTGGAGATGGTTACCAGCATCAAATTCCTGGGTATGCAGCTAATGAGTAGGCTGGCTTGGTCACTCATCAGTGAGAAACTGGTGAAATGGGCACAGCAGCGCCTGCACTTTCTACGTCACATGAGAAAAGCTCATCTTCCTTCCCCTGTCCTGACCACTTTCTACAGGGGAACGATCGAGAGCATCCTGTCATACAGCATCACAGTCTGGTTTGGAAGCATCAGTGCTTCAGACAGGAAGGCGGTGCAGAGAGTGGTGAGGATGGCCGAAAAGATCATTGGGAGTTACCTCTCTCCCATCCAGGACATAGCATAGAAGCATTGTTTGAACACGGTCCGTAAGATTATCTGGGACACTACTCATCCTCTTCACGACCTGTTTTCCTTGTTACCTTCTGGGAGGAGGCTTCGTGGTATCTGAAGCAGAACATCCAGATTCAGCCATAGTTTTATTCCACATAGCATTAACCCTGTGAACTCTCAGGCTTCCTCCTTCCTTTATATATTCAAGATGGACAGTATTTAATATTTTATTGTTATGTATATGTAGGGGTGTGGGTCTATACATATGTTGTTTATAGTATGTTTTAAGTGTGTGTCATGTATGTGTTTCACTTTGAGAGCAGGCAACTAAATTTCATTTTTTGATGTGTGCTGTTGTGTTCACAGTAAAAAATGACAATAAAGATTATCTTATTTTATCTTAAAACATATAAGGAATGGTTGCTGAAATTGGGTATGTGTAGTTTAATGAAGAGAAGGGTGAAGGGTGACATGATAGCATTGTTCCAATATCCCAGGGGCTGCCACAAAGTAGAGGGAGTCAAGCTATTCTCCAAAGAATCTGAAGGCAGGACAAGAAGCAACGGATGGAAACTAGTCAAGGAGAGAAGCAACCTAGAACTAAAGAGAAACTTCCTTATAGTTAGAACAATTAACCATTGGAACAGCTATTTGTCTCAAATGGTATAGGGTTTCCTGCCTGAGCAGGAGGTTGGACTAGATGACCTCCAAGGTCCCTTCCAACTTTATTGTTGTTGTTGTTGTTGTTGTTGTTACTTCTCCTCTTTTTACTATAGTGACATATATTCCCATTATCCAAATTTTCTGAAGAACTTGTTTTTTCCCAGATAAAGACAACTTTGTATTGTTATGCAATGGGTACAGTGGAATTTTGCTACAGAATTGCGGTAATTTTCTTATCTGGCAAATAATTGCTGGCTATACAAATTCTTAACAGAGCAATTGAACAAGGATCCATCAAGAATGAAGGCAAATCTACATGTCCCAGGATAATGTTGTAGGATTCAATCTGGGTTGGTCACTGAGACCAGAGGTTTAGTCTTCCAGGCTTTCAGATTCATACCACCCAGAGGCTACCATACGAGGTCAAATCATACATTGCAAAGTTCACTTGGATGTGGGAGATACTTTCAGTGTAATCTACTGGATCCCCTGCATGGGTTACACTTGTGACAATGTAGGACAGATGGAGAGGAAGATAGCTACCAGATTGCAAGAACACAAGAGAGCAGTCAGATGACAAGAGCAGAACTCATTGGTAGCCATGCATTGCAATGAACAAGGACATACATTCAAGTTTGCAGCTGTTAAGAATGTTGGATGAGCAGGTACAAAAATAGCCAATGAAGTGATTGAAACCTGGAAAAGGTGGGCCCTCGTCAGTCAACAGGAGTGCTGATTTACCACAAGCTTATAAAGTACTTAGAAAGAGAGGTCTTGGCACCACAAGGAAACAATAGCCAATGACTTAATAGCTGGCCATCAACACCCCAATCAATAATTAAAAAGCTACACATAACCAGGCACCATATTTATTTATTTATTTATTTTTGGGACTTATATGCCGCCCTATCTCCCGAAGGACTCAGGGCAGCTAACAACAATATAAGACAATAATACAAATGTTTAAAAAAATTAAATTAAAACCCCAATGATAAAATATTAAAAACATTTTTAAAAATCTCTATTGTTAGTCCAGGTCAGCCTGATGGAAAAGAAATGTTTTAAGGCCACGACGAAAGGATCGGAGGTCCAGCGCCATCTGGAGCTCAAGGGGAAGTTGATTCCACAGGGCAGGCGCTCCCACAGAGAAGGCCCTCCCCCTGGGGGTCGCCAGCCAATATTGTCTAGCCGACGGCACCCTGAAGAGGCCCTCCCTGTGTGAGCGCACCAGGTGATGGGAAGTCATTCCTGGCAGCAGACAGTCCTGCAAATATCCTGAGCCTAAGCCAAGTAGGGCTTTAAAGGTAAGAACCAGCACCTAAAATCTCATCCAGAGGACAACCAGTAACCAATGAAGCTCACGCAGGAGGGGTGTAATATGGGAGTATTGGGATGCTCCCATCACAACCCGCGCGACCGCATTCTGCACCAACTGGAGCCTCCGGGTGGTCTTCAAGGGCAGCCCCATGTAGAGAGCATTGCAGTAATCTATATGGGAGGTAACGAGTGTGTGAGTGACCGTACGTAGAGCATCTCGTTCCAGATAGGGGCACAACTGGCACACCAGGCGAACCTGGGCAAATGCCCCCCTGGCCACAACTCCTATATGCTCTTCAAAACTGAGTCGTGTATCCAGGAGGATGCCTAAGTTGCGCGCCCTATCAACAGGAGCTAACACCTCTCCTCCCATAACCAAAGATGGAACCTCTTGGACTAAACGAGAAGCCAGTACATAAAGCCAGTCAGTCTTGGCCGGGTTGAGCTGGAGCCTGTTCTTTCCCATCCAGATTCATACCGCTTCCAGGCAGCAGGACATCACGTAGAAGGCATCACTGGGTTGGTTCGGGGTGGAGATGAAAAGCTGGGTATCATCAGCATATTGATGATACCTCACCCTGAAACCACGGATGATCTCACCCAGTGGCTTCATATAGATGTTGAACAGGAGGGGAGAGAGGACCGACCCCTGGGGCACCCCAAAACTAAGGGGCCTCGGGGTTGACCTCTGCCCTCCTGCCAACACCGTCTGTGAACGGCCCGAGAGGTAGGAGGAGAACCACCATAAAATGGTGCCTCCCACTCCCAACCCCAAATACCACACCCAGAATAGCCCAGGTACACACTCTGCTAGAGAGAAGTTCCCTGAGAATAGGCTCCAGCATGAGTCCAAAAGCTTAGAAGACTAAGCCTCTGGTCCCAGTGACAAACCCAGTTGGATCCTGAAAGGATCCATTAGTCTATAATGGATGAGGAAGGAAGTTTGCAGCATAAATCCTTCATTAGAAGGGCATATATTCCAGGCTTTTGGTATACAGTACATCTATGAACTGTTCACAAATAAAAAAAATATTACTCCATAATCTTCTTTCATATTTAAACACTCATCTAAACATTGTTGACTTAAATGTACCCCATTGAAATCCATAAGCTTGGAATTATAAATCAATATTTTATTATTTATTGATTGGTTTAAAATATTTATATCCCATTGATAATTAGGGGTTCTCATGGCTGGATAAAAGAACATTTAATTGCTCTTATATATTAGCTACTACCTGAGTAGCTTCTGGATTAAAAGCTTCTGGACCAAAACCATCCTCCGATCAAATGATCTTTTGAAAGTGGGAGTGACAGGAAATTCCCTACAATTTTTATTAATGGCGTCAAAATTTTAAAAAGGATGAAATGGTCATTGGTTTTAACCACTTATACTATTATTTCCACCATTACCCACAAAAGCTGGGGAAATGATTAGCCGACACCAATTCTGTTTACAGCTCTTAGCTCTTAATTTTCACCATTCTCATAAATTAGCCAAAATACTGCCATATTTATGACGATTAGCTTTAAGTAACTTCCAAAACAAAATTAGATCACTGAATTTAAGAAGACATGAAAATAATTCCAAATGGCCAGAGGATAGGGGCAGGGTTGTTTTTAGTAGTATTTTTTCCCCCTGAAGTCTAAATCAGAAGTAAAAACTGACAGTCAGCCCTTAACTGGAACTCTCTCATCATTGGCATGATCTAATAATGAGCTCTCAGGAAGAAGAATCAGGTACTTCATTACATCTCTGGCTGTTTATGGCAGGAGACTTTCATTACATCAGAATTAATTCTTGCTTAGATAACAACACTTTTTTTACCCTGCTTATGGTTCATCTGTCAATGGAACCCCATGTTGATTCCCATCTACAAATCTTTATACTAACAAGACTTCATTAGTTCTAACAGAACATAAATGGGAAGGTAGCCTGTAATTTTAGGACAGCTGTAACTTGGGACATGTTCTGGAGCCATTTTCCAGAGTCCATTAGTCCAATTTCCTGGATGAACAGCCTAAAAGGAATTATCTGGATTCGAAATCCGGGGTGTAGGGGGTTCTAATTCAAGGAAAGTTGGGCTATAAAGTTGTCAGACAAGTGACTTTTCATGAGAAGTGGAGTCTTCTGCTAATGACTATGGTTTCTTTGTCTAGTATAACCTTTCTGTATAATTACCACATACACAAGGCTATTTTATAAGCAGAGAAATTAGGAACAGCATCCTATATTAAATTTTCCTGATTTTTTTCAGGAACAGCACATAGCAAATTCAAAGCATGTTGTATTAGCAACCTAAGAGTGTTGTACTTTGTAGTGCTACTGATTAATTATGGTTCTTACATTATGGAAAAACCTCTCCTGCAAAAATTAGAGTATCCTAGATATTATTATCCTTCGAGAACAAGTTAAAATAGAGGCTTTTTTTAATTGAGGAAATACTACATAGATGTTTACATAGTATTGCTCTAAGTTACTGTTTTCAATTTTGTAATTGCTATATTATTATACTGTGGGTGTTTTTATATATTTTATAACTATGTACACTGCCAAGAGTTGCGTATTCGTGGCAATTTAGAAATTCACTAAATATATAATTATACTAATATTATTGATGTTTGAAATTACATGTGCTTATTCAAAAATGTTCTTAGTTCATCCTTGTCCTCCTTAAAAACCATATCCCAACATGCTGAAAATCTCCTTGGATATAAAATAATGTATGTCAAGGAAAAGGCTATTCTTCTTTGTGCAAAGAAACCAGCTCTTAACCTAGAATTTAAATATATTCTACTCTCAAGATGGCCACTTATGGAAACTGGCCATCTGGGATCCACCTAAACTTTAAAAATGCCAAACAACCTTCAAACCACTGGTTAATTAGGAGCTATAGATTTGGTGACCTAACAACCTTTGCTTTTCTTAAAGCTTTATCTGTTGCAGCAATTAAAGCAATGTTTCCTAAGAATCAAAGAAAAGGTCAATTTTCCAAGGTCATTTCTGCCAGTCTCTGACATTGCAATGTGCTAAAAGTTATTTACTTTTCAGACCTCGTAAGGAAAGTCAGTAGAAGACGAGAATGTTCTACTCTTAGGCATTTTCATACTCACAATTTCCCACTGAATCTTACCTAAACTGCCAACTTCATTGTTGTTCTGAATAACACAAATATACAGTAGTTATATGAAATTTCCAATCTATGAGCAATAGTTTTATTACATAGAGTTACAATACAAATAATAGAATTGGCTTCAGCTGAGTCGTTTATGCCATAGGTTCCAATTCCTTATGTTACACTCATTTCCAATAATAGCACTGCATTCCATCTAGGGCAGCTGCTTTCTATGTATATTATACAAGTATGGTGCTGAAGAGAGAAACTGCCCCTGTACTTTGAGAGTTATACAAAACGAGAGCACATTCTGCATTAGAACAGAGCCATCAGCATAGCTATTTGCAGCCTCTGGATGCTACACTTGAGACTTTTTATGAGCTTCTTTGCTAGCTGGATTTTTTTTTTCAGTTTTAAGAGGTGTGTGTATGGGTTACCTAATTCAAAGCATACCATTTTAAGCCAGCAAATAAAATTCTGCTTCTTCTAAATCATTCCACTGCTACGTATTAATAGTCATTTGAAATAATACAGTCCTGGCAAAATTCAAACATTAATTTTCTTTTGTGGGAATGGAACTTAATCTAAATACACAGCTTTTTTCTTCTATTTTTTTCTTTATTGTTTTACATGCTGTTATTAAGACTTACCAAATTAATTTTCTTTTATTCAACTGAAAGCTGATGGAGTACAGGAAATTTCCATCTGATATTTTCTGGAATAGAAAACCAGTTCTCTGTATCATGATATATCACATAATATCAATATAACACTATGTTATATAACAACACTATATAGCAAGTCAAATTACATCAAATTCATTACCTAGTTGGGTAATGAAATGTCTGAAAGCAAACAACCACATTCAGAGAAGACCAAAGACTCTATAGTCAAGTTATTTCTCAAGTTATCTTACTCAATCTTGAATATTATAATAGGCAGTAGTCTTTTCCATGACCAGCTTCCTGATCCTTTTAAGTTGCCATAGGAAATCTTAGAACCTTAGTTCTGAGTGGGGTGACACTATCTCAGACAGACCTGGTGTGCAACTTGGAAGTTCTCCTAGACTTGCAACACCTGTTTGAAGAGCAGATGGAAATGGTGCTAGGAGACCCTTTGTACAACTTCAGGTTTTCAGTTCATGAAGTCGTGCATTCACTCACTCATGGCCTGGTCATCTCTCATTTGGATTATTGCAATGCATTTTTCATAAGGTTACTCTTGAAGAATATTTGGAAGCTACCATTGATCTAGAATGCAGCATGGACAGTTTTGGAGGCCCCTAGAATAGCATATATGTGAGCTTCACTGGCTATCAATGTGCTTCTAAGTCCAATTTAAGAAATTGGTCATTGCCTTAAAGCCCTCTATGGCATAAGTCCAGGATATCTGAGGAATCATTTTTTCCCTAGTAGGATTGGCCTGCCCCACTTGTCCTGGCAGAAGAAACTTTCTGCAGATCCCAGCAGCCAAGGAATTGAGGCTGATGGGGCTCCAGGAGAAAAGTCCTTTCTGTCATGGCCTCCACCCTTTGATACATCTTGCCTGAAGGCTAGAAGGGTGGGGGTCTGCCCTTACCCTTCTGGCCTTCAAGAAATGCCTTAAAACCTGGCTATGCCAGTTGGCATGGGGCCCTGAAGGAGGAGCTGTTGGCTGGAGGTAGCTAGTGCAATAACAGAGAGGTTGCCACCATTTTTCTACTCCAAACTCATGGTTTTTAGGTTGTTGTAATATTTTGTAATTTTAATTTGTTATTATGTTTATAATTGTTTTATGTCGATATGTTTTAGTATATTGTAAGCTACTCAGAAGTCACCTTGACCCAGAAGATGAATGGCATTTAAATTTAATTAAGAAAGTGAACTACTGGTAGGCATTTTTGCTCTCTTTGGTGTATAGCACCCTTTCCCAACCACACACTTGCCCGATCTTATTAAACATGGGCAAATGTGGCTATGAACAGCATATTGAGCTGTTCAAAAGAGAGTCATGGGTATTTTGTTACTCTGGACACAAACTCAGAATGTGTGAAAATAACACACTTTACTTGACTTTTATTCTCTGCAAGGGAAAAGCAGTGAAGGTGGATAATTTTATGGAAAAATCTGTCAGCATTGAGTTTATTTGCTCTAGTCCATCTCACGAGACTCCTTCTGATACTGTGTTCTTCTAAAATGTGCTTCCAACATACTCTGGATCACTAGAGAAACTTTCTCCAATTCTTACAGCAAGAGTTGCAGTGTCTAAAAACTTCTCCCTTGAACTTAATATATTCCTTAAATCTCCCAATGGGAAAAATTAGGATAATGCATGGGGAAGTTGAGAGTTTGAAGGGATGAAATTGATTATTTAAACCTCTGCAAGCTAGTCATAAAGAGCTTTTCTGGTGCTCTGGGTTCCACAAAAGAGAATAACCACATAAAATCCATGGGCTGCAAGACTGGAATCATTGGCAACATATAGCCCTCTGCGTACTGTGGTAATTTATTCTGTAAGAAATGCTTACAAGCTGGTTGAGTACAGATAGTTCTCAATTTATGACCAGTCTCTTAGTAACCATTTGAAGTTATGAGAGAACCTCCAACCACTTATGACCAAGTTTTGAAGTTTCGACCACTGCCCCTTCCTTCACTGGTGGCACTTAACCATACATTGGGCACTCACATTTATGACCATTTGCAGCATCCCACAGCCATGTGACCGTGTTTTATAATGATTTTGCCGAAAACTGCCATTTTCTTCCAGTTTTTGCCCAAACTGGCCTATAGCTAACCATTGGTTGGCTTAATAAATGTGACATTCACTTAACAACCACTGTAAAAAAAGGTCATAAATTGGATTGGTCACATGGATGAGGCAATTTATGACTGACATATGCTCATTATGGGAGGGTTCTACCACAGTCATAATTCAAAGATGATCTATATTTTTACTTTGATGGCAAGATAAACTGGAGTTAGAAAGAAAATCATATAAACATGTGAATAAGTGGCAGAATATAATATTAAGTATAGAATTGCACTTTTCTACCTTTAATGGATAATTCCTGCTTAGGTCTAGAGTGCCCAAAGATAAAAACACTAATAGTCACAGAGACAGGCTTTTGTTGTTGCATAACTTCTTCATCTTTCCCATAACAAGCAAAATCAGAACAAACATACACCATAATTTTTGCAAAATAAGAAAAGAGAGTTTGTATTAGTTCAGTTTACATATTTTATATGGATCCAGCCTTCATTGCTACACAATTTTGATTCTTCCCACTACCTACCTACCTCCCAATTTCCTAGAACATCTTCCTCCAAAACACAAGACCAAAAAATAGATTTTCATAAAAATGGGTGTGTTTTAATTTATGTATACATTTGTGTCTATACATACAGTTAGTACACTATACATAAACCTTCGATGCATTTTCCCCATGGCGGGGAAGATTGCAACCAAATAACCTGCATTCTGATTCACCTTGAATTCTAGGTGGTGTTTCTGCCAACTTTTAGGCTCCTTCTCTCCTTCTTTTCATTTTTTATGGCTCTTTAACTTGTACAGGACAATTCTTCAAATAGAGGCAACCATCCAAACAAGGTAGTAGTAGTAGCAACCTCCATACAGTGTTTCTACCTGCTGTCCTGGTGGGTCATAAGCATAATTTATGATCTAGTTCAATTAAGTTAATATTAATTATAGATGCAATGGTCTATCATACATAGTAATAAGTGTGACAGTGTAAATTTAAAGTAGATGATCATGCTGAGTGGGGGTGAGACCTCTGCTCTCAGAGTGCTGCTCCAACAATATCTATCACTCTCCCTACTGGTCCACTCTCCCTCTGAAGATGATGTTTCTCTTTTCAGCCTAAGCTTCCATCAAAGCAGAGCGCCTAGGAGCACCCCAAAAATTAACCCAATTTAACACTCAAGAGTCATAGCTAAAGATAGACATAATCTTATGCATATTTAATTCATTTTGCAGGTAGTCCTTGACTTACAAGAGTTCATTAAGTGACCGTTCAGTTACAACAGCACTGGAAAAAATGGGTTTTGACCATTTTTCACACTGGCGACCATTGCAGCATCCCCATGGTCACATGCTTGGCAAGTGGATCATATTTATGATGGCTACATGGTCCCGGGGTCATGTGATAACCTTTTGCAACTTTCTGACAATCCAGGTCTATGAGGAATCCAGATTCACTTAACGACCATGTTACTAACTTAATAAAATGATTTACTTAACAACTGTGGCAAGAAAAGTCATAAAATGGGGCAAACTCACTTAACAAATGTTTCACTTAGCAACATTAATTTTGAGGTCAATTGTGGTCATAACTCGAGGACTACCTGTACTGTTTTAATCTAAGAACCTTTGTTCGTCTGTGTGTGTGTGTGTGTGTGTGTGTGTGTGTGTGTGTGTGTGAGAGAGAGAGAGAGAGAGAGAGAGAGAGAGAGAGAGAGAGAGAGAGAGAGAGAGAGAGAGAGAGAGAGAGAGAGAGAGAGAGAGAGAGAGAGAGAGAGTCTTGACTGCTGACAACTGCCTGGACAAATTCCTGCAGTTTTCCTAGCAAGGTTTTTCAGAAAAAAAAATTCCATTGCCTTCTACTTAGGACTGGTAGAGAGTGGCTGGCTGAAAGTCACCCCATGGGCTTGTGCCAAAAGCAAAATTAGAACTCCTAGTTTCTAGTTTAGTGACTTAACCACTACCACTCTCAAGTAGCCTTTACAAAGTGCTAGTGAGGAAGGAAGGAAGGAAGGAAGGAAGGAAGGAAGGAAGGAAGGAAGGAAGGAAGGAAGGAAGGAAGGAAGGAAGGAAAGGATCAGCCAGCAGATAGGTCCTTTGTGAGAAAAATGCTGTGATGGCTACTAAGAATTCCCCAAGGTGAATTTAGGAATATAATGGTCTGAGTGATGTATAATAGTTATCTTGCCTGTAAAGAGCTATTTATGGAATTTTACCATGTAGAGAGACTAGCATGTCTATTAAAGGAAAAATGTCAGCTCTGGGTCTCTCATCTGGGACTAATTTAAATGCAATTTTGCTAAATTAGATACAGAAAGAGCCAGCCGAAGAAGGAAGGCCAACTGTAAACTCTAATAATATAGCAGTTTTTGAGCAACAGCAATTTATTGTGTTGGTCTCTAGTGACTAGTGAGGTCAGTAAATAGGTAATCACCTTCCTTCACCTCATATCCTCTAAAAGCAGTTCAGACTGAATGCGCTGCACTATCCTGCAGATTAGGTCATCAACACTATACTGAATAATCAACTTAATTCTTAATATAATGAATTTTATAAAACATGAAGGGAAATAGCTACAAGCCTGCATTCTTTTAAAAATAATTAAAAGAACATTAATGTTCTGTTACTGGCATTAGATTCTCATTATACAAGCAAGAATAGCTATTGTACATCAGTCAATGTGTATGCTGCTATACAATAAAACCTACATTGTGGATAGATCAAGAAGACCAAAGTTCAAATTGCTGGCTACTCACAAAGCACAGCCGATAGCCTGGGGCAAGTTACTGATTTCTAACTTAACCTACCTGACTGAACTATTATGGAGTGAATAGTGGGGAAGAGGATAGGATAATTTCATGCACAATAGCTGGATGTCTCTGAAAGAAAGGAAGGCAGACAAAACAAAGCAAGTTCAGTGCTCTATAGACTGTTGCATTTTGCAACAACATTTCAACAAAGCAACCCCAGCATTTAATGGGATGATAGCACTTTGAAAAATCACCAAAGATATCCCAAAGGAATACTGGCTCCAAATTTCATGCTTCCTTGATGGAAGACCTAGTTTAATTGGATATCCCCCAGTTAAACTGGAAAGTTAAGAAAATATCCCAGAAGAAGTCAGGACAAACCATTTCCAGATTATGGAATCAAGAAACATACAGCCCCCCCCCCCCCCCGCAAAAAATGATCTGGAGATATTTATGAAATTATCAGGATCAAGCTTAATTTGAAAGTGATTTTTCCTTTTTCTGTATAAGTAATCATCACTTAATGTCCACTCGTTCAGCAACCTTTTGAAGTTATGATGGTGTTGAACAAGAGGGATTTATAATAGGTCCTCATAATTGCAACTGTTGCAGCATCACTACAATCACAGGATCACAATTTTGGTAGTTGGCAAACAGTTCACAATTATGATTTCCCAGCATTCTGCAGCCCTGGGACCATTGGCAATTTTCACTGCCAGCCTTGGATAAGCACGGTCAATGGGGAAGCTGTCAAGAGGTTACAAATGGTGACCTTGTAACTGTGGGGCACTGTGACCACACAGGATTTGCATAATGACAGCAACTGAGGCTACAAGATCTGTAGTCAGTACAGTCACATAACATCTTATAATGCATTGCTTAGCAATGGAGTTCCCCATCCCAATTTACCATTGGTAAGCAAGGACTAGCTTACTGCGCCACTATTGCCATCCTCAAAAACCAAGTACTTTTAGCACTTAAAAAAAGGAAGAATGAGGAAACCTATCTCTCTCCCTTCCCCCCCCCCTCCGTAAGTGGCAAAATATCATCAGTCTTCATTTCCTTTCTTTCCATTTTAATATTCATCAAAGGGAAGACCAGAATGGGCCAACTCACCATGGGCCAACTTGCCAAGGGACAATTCAACAAATGCAAAAGATAAATTAATTTCAATGGAACAAGGCCAATAATAATAACATAATCCCGAAATACAAGAACTACAATAGTTTCGATGAAAAATATGGTCACTAATAATAAAAGTAACTGAATGAAATTATAAATACAGTGTTGAATTGTCCTGTGGCGAGTTGGCCCACGGTGAGTTGGCTGTGGCGAACTGACTGTGACGAGTTGTATTCTTACAGATTTTATCTTGATTTGGAAATAAACTATATTACACTAAAGAAAATGTACATTATAAATTATATTGCAACATTTTAAACAACTTGTTGCATTTTATTCAGTGTAAGAATGTGTGAAAGTAAAATAAAAAAGAAAACAAGGTCTATAACAAACATATTTCATCTTTTTTTTATGCTAAAAAGCATGAAATGGTCAGTGTCTAAAAGTTTATTATCAGGTAATCCATAATGTCTTTAATGAAGTGGATAGTTATTTGCCACTGGGAAAAAATATATAACCAATCACTCCAAAATCAGTTCTCACTAAAGAGCTAAATCTTAGTCAGGTAGCCATACAGTACATTGTTTACAGAACTACATTAAGAAACATCAGATGGCACTATTATGTTTTTAAGAACACTTCATATTTACATAAATTGTTCTGCAAACTCTGCGGTCTTCAGACTTGCTAAGTTTTCTCCATTTCCTATGATAACCTTGACTTAAGGTCTTTATGATGCATTTGAATTCCCTCTAACATTAGAATGATATTTAATAAAAGCTGTAACTATTCCAGCTGTGTTTCTGTTGCTATGGTAGTTAGCAAATTTCTCTCTCACTTTTACTTATCTTGGCTGCTTTCCACAGGGAAAATATACTGGCTGAAAGAATAGGATTTTCTTCCACTATTCTGGCAGTAGAGTACCAGTTAAAGAAATAAGTTAGATCCTAACAACTCATGTCGTCTTGCAGCTGCTTCCTTAGTGTTGCATACAGTAAAAAAGATAAATGGGGCAAAGTATGAGACTTATTAACCTAGACACAATAATTCTTCTCACTAACTCTGGCATTGTTCTTTTTAATTGCTTCTCCCAGGGAATTCTATTAAACAATCTTACCTAGGACTGAAGCCTGAGGCTGCATGGGTCATATATGGATATATGAAATCCTGGGCCCAGTTCAGTCATACAAAAAAACAACAACACATGTGTCTACTCCAGATAAACCTTGCATCTATTCTTATTGTTCAAACAATATTGACTCTTAAAGACACTCCTGCGCTGAGAAGCAAATTGCTGCAAGAGAAAAGCCATGCTGGCTTTCATGTGAGTCAGGGCCCAGTATCCTCACGCAGCTGGAAGCCTAAACACATACAGCATACCTGAAAAGCTTTCTATCCTGTAGATATTTGGGTTTCACTTGTAAGTATCTGCAGTATTTGAGTAACGTCAACAGAAGATGGGCTTTTATCCAAAGGGCTCACATGGTGAATGCTGCAGCACTGCAGATTTTAGAAAAACTAATCAAAGTTCTGGTGGCATTAAACCAGGCTTTGTCACACTCTTTGTCATGACTACCAAGGGCATCACAAGCAACCTGAGGAGGTGGAGGAAGGGATTACAATTTCTTTGATGCAGGCAAAGCTGGAGAATGTCAAAGTTTGCTTCTGCTTTTCTGGCCACACCCCTAGTGATAAAGCAAGCATTAAAGTTCAGAGGGAGTTTTATGAAGTGAATAAATTCATGAGTCTATCCATTTGTCCAAACCATTTGCTAATCATAGCAGTTTTATTACATAGCTATTCGGTTTCTATTTAGTGCAATTCATTGGAGGGAAATCCAATTAGGGCACTGTAGTATTGCCAAGTTTAGAGCTCCTGAGCCTCTGCCTTAGACTTCACCTGTCAAGGTAACGGGAACAGGATGTCTTCAAGTCAGTGTTTACTACTGGTGGCTGCACAGAGTAGTCCCTGCAGTTTTTTTGGCAAGGTTTTTCAGAAGTGGTTTGCCCTTGCCTCCTTGTGGTGGAATGGGACAACTTGCCACAGCCAACTCTCTGCAGCCAACTCACCATGGCCAACACAGCACAGCCAACTCACCATGGGACAACTTGCTGTAGGACAATTTAACAATTCTATTTAATTATTTAAAATAAATTTTAAAAATATTTTAATTTTTGCCATTCACATTTCATTCTGTCCCTCCTTTTGCATCCTTTCTTCAATGATTCTATTCCACTATTTCTTTAATATTAATGTAACTCTTGTCTTGCAGCAAGTTCTCCTGCGGCAAGTTGGCTGTGATGAGTTGTCCTGCAGTGAGTTGACCTGAGCAAGTTGGCCACAATGAGTTGGCCATGGCAAATTGTCACAAACCCTGCTTCCTAGGGCCGAGAGAAAGCAACTGGACAACCAGCTGGCTTTGTGCCTAATGTGGGTCTTAACCACTACATCAAATTGGCTCTCACTAATGTAAATTTTTTTCTTCATTTATTTTTCTTCATAAAACTCAATGGATCTCTACATGAAGAATGGGGAAATGCAATATATTAAAAATAACTTTGAGGATTATATTTTAACTAATTGACTTTACAGTCTTGAATGCAAAATATTAATCCCTGTGATTATTTATTATATTTGTTACCTGGTGCAATCAAATAGCACTTTATACGATCACACATTAAAATATCCATTGGAACAATATGAATCATACAAAAACAAAACTTGAAAAACATACATTAATAAAAAACAATTATAATAATAATTTTAAAACTCACATCGATGGCAATTCACATACTCTTCTAAAGAACTTAGTTTTGAGCAGTTTACAAAATTCTGCTAAACTAGGAGCTTATTTAACCGTGTGTTGTCACGGTATCATTTTTTTTCCTATACTGTGATTTTATTGCTTATAAACCACTTAGAGTCACTGTGAGTGAGTAGGCAGTTACATAAACTTTCTAAATAAATGCATAAATTCATATCTCAAGTGGAGAATTCCACTGGCCAGATTCTGCCACAAAAGACACCATCTGCAACTGCTATCCCCTTTACATTTCAAAAATGGAGAAGACTTTAAGGACTTCACATTGACTGAAGTTGAGAATGGTTGAAGAAGTCTGCTCTGGGAAATGCCTCAGAACCAAACCATTTAGACCTTTTAAAATCAAAACTAGCACCTTGAATTGTACCTGTAAGCAACTGTCAGGCCCTGGTACACAGATCTAAGGTGCTATTGTGAGTGTGTACCAGCCATCAGGCATTCTAGACTACAGGTGGTTTTCAATGGCAGACTCAGATGCAACATTTTGCAGTAATCCAGGCAAATGATGATATATATACATGTTGGGAGAAACCTGATTTGCCACTTGATAGCAATAGCACTTAGACTCATACACCATTTCATAGTGCTTTACAGCCCTCTCTAAGCAGTTTACAGAGTCAGCATATTGCCCCCAACCATCTGGGTCCTCATTTTATCAACTTCAAATCAACCTTGAGCAGGTGAGAACCAAACTCCTGGCAGTGAGCTGAATTAGCCTGCAATTCAGCATTCTAACCACTGCATCACCATGGCTCCTCCAGATTAGGGACCCAAAAAAATCCCCCAACTCCACTGTATATTAATGAAGAAAGTACTGAGTTGATGCAAATCATCTTCAAACCAGCAGTGAAAAAGATCAAGGTACAATCTTTCCACCTAATCTCAGAGGATAATTAGAAACACAAGCAGAGTTATTCAGTCTTTTTAAAATGATGTTCTAGGAATTATATCTATTCAACTGTCTATGGCTGAATCCGAAATATATTATGGAAAGTCCAAGGCATGCTGTAAATGAAAGGAGACCTATGAACATTTCTGGTCTAGCAGAGTTCTTCATAAAAGCCCGGCGGGGGGAGGTGCAGAGGGAATCCAAAAACAAAAATAGAAAGAATCTTAGCTGGCTACAGGAAACATTAGGTAGTTGTTATTTCTGCCAAAGAATGTGTTACAAAGTACTGACTAAAAGGTATCCAAACTTCTGTAGCTGTAATATTTACTGTGTTCTTATTTTAAATCTGAAGCAATGCTCGTACTATTTGTGTAAGCTTCTGTGAACTAAAGTGGCTCAGTGGGTTAGGATGCTGAGCTTGTCAATCAGAAAATCGGCAGTTTGGCGGGTCGAATCCCGAGTGCCATGTAACAGAGTGAGCGCCTGTTACTTGTCCCAGCTTCTGCCAACAGTGTGCCTTTAGCATCTAGTCATGCCGGCCACATGACCACGGAGACGTCCTCGGACAAGCACTGGCTCTTCGGTTTTGAAACGGAGATGAGCACCGGCCCCTAGAGTTGGAAATGACTAGCACACATGTGTGGGGGAACCATTACCTTTACCTTTTACTGCCTAACCTTTTCCCTGAAAGTATATGTGTTGTATTCATCAAATTGTACTCTTTTGGGTTAATCAACTTTTTTGAAGAATACAGGAAATGAGGAAGACATAGTAAGAAATTAAAAATATGAAATAGAAAAAGGAACTGTCAAAACTTATTTACAGCCATACCATTCATGGACCATTTCAAAACTTCCTGTTCTGCAAATCATCCATCGTTGCTTCCACCATGCCCCTAAATTGCTCTACTCATTGCAATTTCTTCTTCAAACGTCACCAATCATCTTTTGCTGCATTCATCCTTGACTTTCTCTGTCTTCTTTTTTTCAATCCATTCACTCTTTCTTCAGATCGATCAGATTCAGAGGCTAAAGAAATTGACCAGACTTGGTCTCAGTCTGCACCACAGGAATTCCTGAAACAAGGGCAGATATCTGAGAAGACACGGGTGCCAGCTTAATCAGCTTATTCAGAGCACAGGTTAGGCAAGATCCTGAGTCTGGCAACATGTCATAAATTATGATGGAAAGAGGCAAAGAAAATGAAGCTATCTACTTGAAAAAAGAAATGTGATTCAGCAATTAGTTAAATTGGTATTTAAAGCTATTTTAAAAAATAGAACAGTATGATCACCTCTCAGTAGCAAATAACATTTTAATTTCCTGTTTAGGATCTGCCATTATGCTGTGATTATCCAGACTGTGGACTACAAACGCAATATTCTTGGAGCCTGGGATTTTTCATTCAGGTATCTTTTGAGAAAGAAGCTCTCTTGCCTGTTTTCTACCCAGAAGTCTTGATCTTTGCAGCATGCTTTGTGTTATTTTCCTAAAAGAATTATGTCTGCAGTAAATGCCTGGAGTTCATATCAGAAGTTGGCTGTTTCTGGCAGCCCATAACAGATAGCTTTGTTACTCCAAATTCATTTGTTGTCTTTCTCAATATACTTCTTTCATGTTAGTTACTCTGTATTTCTGTATTAGATCCATAATCATTCAGGACCCAATCATTCTTGTTCTTCCCTCTTCTTCCTTTATCACATACACACATCTTCAGTACAGTCCTCAACTTACGAACAAAATTGGGACCAGAATTTCCATTGCTAAGCCAGGTGGTTAAGTGAGTCATATCCAATTTTACAACCTTTTTTGCAACAATTGTTAAACAAATCACTACAATTGTTAAGTGAATTATACACATTAAGAGAATCTAGCTTGCCCATTGACTTTGCTTGTTGGAAATTGTCTTAAAATTTTGCAAATGATTATCACATGACATTGGGATGCTGCAACCATCATCAATACATGCCAGTTGTTAAGCACCCAAATTTTAATCATGTGACCATGGTGATGGTGCAACAATTCTAAGTGCAAGGACCAGTCATAATTGACTTTTTTTTCCCCAATACTGTTGTAACTTCAGATGGTTGCTAAATGAATGATTGTCAGTCAAGGTTTACCTGTATCATTTCTCACTGGATTCACTCACTTCTTTCTAGGATTTTTGCTTTTCAGTTTCATAAAAATTATTTTATCACTTTTTAATTCCATTCATTTGCTTTGCTGAAGACTTCCTGTTTAGCCTTTTTCACCCATTTCCATTGCCTTTTCTAAAATATATATTCCCATGGAAATCGCCTCTTTTAGTTTTAGCCATGGCTTATTTTCTTAGATTACATTCTTTACAGCTACATTTACTTCTACACATTTTTTTTCTACAGTATCTTTTTTTATCTTTTTTTTTTGCAGCAATAATTTCAATATGCATGTAATTTCCCAATTGCTATTATTCTATTTTTCCTTGTGAGTGACTTGCCTTTTCTTCCAAGCTTATTTTTACTCAAGTTTCAATTTCCCATTAGGAAAAAAAGCTCTGTCTTATAAGCAAATCCTCTAATATTTTTCACTAATTCTCTCAATTTTTCATCATAAATAAACAAATCAATCATGTTTCTAGATTTATATTAATGTCTTGAAGACATTTGGTTCTGACCTAAAACTTAACAACAGTGGCAATTCTCTTTCATCGTTGAATCTCCAAATTGCTAAATCATTTTTTTTATATTCTCTCATCTCATTCTCATCCTACGTATGATGCAGAATACATTTTCTCTTAGATTTCATTCATTAAGAAAGTTGCAAAATTTCTCCCCAAATCTATCTCTGGGTTTTGGGGTTTTTTTATGATAATAATTTATTGAAGTACAACATGCAATTATCATCAATGAAAGGATTCCTATTTTCATATACTGTATACTTGCAATACTCTGTTTTCATTGGAAGTCCCCAGTCTTTCCCTAGTTTACTTGAAAAACCCAGGAATTGGATCTGGAGCTTTCTGCTGGCAAAACTTGCTCTCCATTTATGATTTATAGTGGTTCCTCTTACTATCTTTTATTCCCTGAATTTGTCATTGAGCATCTCTTTTTGTTCAACAGCTATAACACAAAAGTGACACGTTGTAAATGCAAGATAAATCTCACAATAGTTAGCCTAGAACATACAATATAAGGCCTGTTATAGCTGGCAATTTCAGATCTTGGGGGCTATAAAATAAGCATTTTATTTTCTTCAGCGGATGGGGAGCTACATGATTTTTGACCCCTGACTACAATTCAGAGCTTGCTATCCATTACAACCACTCCTCAGATGCTGCTCCAAGCTGCTCAGTCAATTTTGCTATTGCTGATGCTGTGCCCAAACCCTCCACTTAGGCAGGTTGTGAGGAGGTATCACCCTTGCTAATGGCTTTTTTCATTGGCTGCCTGCCTCTTGGCTTGAAAACTAGAGCAACACAGATGGTTGGCTTCGCATCTTTTCCCTTTCCTGAAATTAAAACAGCTGAAATTTTTAAATCAAATTTTAAATATTTGCAATAGTTTTACCTGAACAATGATTAAGCTATTTATTAAAAGCACTCATGATATCATAACCATCCTAAATTGTAACAATAGTGTAATCACATTCATTCCTTTGGCATAATTAAGAGCATACATTCTTCTAAGTATAGGTTGGATTCAGGAAAGGGAGATGATTATCAAGATAATGTGAAATAATTTTCTTTGAAGTTCTGTTTGGAGCTTTGCCCACAATGGCATCTCCCCAGTGAACATCTGGATAACATACAAGGCTGCAGACAGGATCTTTCATAAAAAGGCCACCATGTGATTGTAGAAGTCTTTGGAAAGTTCATTCATACAGGGCATGCTTCTATACATAAGACCCCTGATTTCTTCTATGAGCTAAGACTCTTTCTGAAAATTTGGAGAGCTACTCTCAATTAGTATAGGAAGAATGAGCAAAAAAGAACCAGCAGTCAGAGTCAATACAATTGTACCAAACAGATGGAAGTCATATAGGGCACACACCTTCCCCATATATTTTACAAGGCTACTGAAGAAATCTCTGTTTATTCCTAAAGTGCTTAGAGGAAAATTTTTCATTAACCTGAACAAGATTTCTCAGACAGCATAAATAGCATCTGTTTGAGAAGTGTGTGAATGATCAGTGCCCAGAAACTTTTATAGAAGTAGCTTTATATAGGATTCAACACTTAAGCAAGAAAGATCTGGCTAGTCTCCAGTGCTACTGGCACCCTCTGCCCTCATGCACACACAGAAGTAATTAACCAGCTACAGAACACCAGGAGTATTTTCTTCATTAGTTATTTACAGCATGGCCTGGTAACCCCAATTTCACCCCCTCTTGCATGTTGCTGGCCTTGTCTCATCCCCATTCCTTGATTTATGCAGTCTTGCCTCCCTCTCTTCCACACGTAAGTATCCACCAGTTGGAAAACACTGAAGAGCATTAGAACAATACATCACAATACTGTTTTTCTCTCCAGAGCAAGAACTCATCCCATTAAGAATTGTTTAGGAAACAAAGCTAAATGTAAGTTTTAAGAAATAAATTCTTCAAATATGACATAGCCATTGAAAGAGTTTGCTAGCCTTAGCACTGATTTAGACATTTTACAGAAGATACAATTTAAGAGTTTTAGTGCCAAGTTACACATATAATGAGTGATAACAAAGCTATCAATAAAGCCTCAACTTCTCCCTGCATCTCTTTGGAATATCTATTAAAACAAGCAAGTTATGACATCATCAACAGTTTTTTTCTCTAACCATTACCAAAAGGTATGAGGTAAGCTGTGCATTTAGCACTAGCAATATCACTTAGACTTATATATCGGTTCACAGTGCTTTACAGCCCTCTCTAAGCAGTTTACAGAGTCAGCATACTGCCCTCAACAATCTTGGTCCTCATTTTATCAACCCTGGAAGGATGGAAGGCTGAGTCAACCTTGAGCTTGTGAGACTTAAATGCCAAACTGATGGCAGCCAAGAGTCAGCAGAAGTAATCTACAGTACTGCATTCTAACCATTGTGCCACCAGAGCTCTTTAGTGCTACTATACAAATAGCCACATATCTCTTCAAATATCCCTTTTTCAACATCCAGTTGCTGAACACTATCTGCTGAAGACCTGTCAGAACATGTGAAGATACATGTTGCAGTTCCAGTTGTGACAAGTATTATGTAAAGTGGTGCTCCTATGAGTTAATATTCTATTATACAGAACCTTTCTCTAAGCAAGTATAGCTGTGGCAATTCCGTTGAATCATTCCTCCCAAAATATATTACTAGATAAACAAACAAAAGATAAATAGATATTCATCCCAATAGCCACCTGATCAGCAACATTCAGTTCTATCCATTCCAAGTTCTGGTTGAACTACCATGTTTCTAAACATGGATGTCCTCATGTATTCCTTTTCTTTTGAAAACCCCCTTCCTGCAACCCATTGTTACATTAATCTCAATGCTTCATGGTTAGCTTTATGATCCCTCTTGCATTTGTAACAAATCCCTGAACTCGGCAAACTTACTTGCTCACTTGGAAAAGGCAATAATTTTAGGAATGGTTAGTGGAACAAGAAGAAGGGGCAAGCAAAAAACACATTGGTTTGATAACATCAAATCTGATACAAAGCTGAACATCCAACAATTGAAAGAAGTTGTGCTTGACAAGGTAGCATGGAGAGCACTTGCCTATAAAGTCACCAAAAGTCAGACATGACTAAATGGTTAAAAACAAAAAATTGCCCACATGGCTGTGAATACTTTTGGGTGTTAAATAGAAATTGTCCAGTCTCAGCCTGCTGAAATTTTAAAAAACAGCTGACCTTTTCTGTTCTGCCAGATATATAGGGGAAAAAATAGCTAATATAGATTCATTGAGATGAGCTGATCTATACTTTACACTCCGATCCAGTATACCTATTGCTAGAACATGTATTTCAGCATTTGCCCCAGAAATCCAATCTGTCTCCATTCAATTGGCATTTTGGAAGCTGTTAAAAACTGAGCTGATTTGAAGAGTCATTGAAGGGGATGAGATGATGCCATTAAACTGATTTATTATTATGTGATTATTTGCTTTTGATTAATTGTTTTTATATTTTATTATCACGGATGTTTTGTCTGATTCCTATTGATGTATGTGAAATGCCGGGAGCCTTTTTGACTGTGGTGAAATACCAATCCAATCCAATGCAATCCAACAATAAATAACATATTCTGACTATCACGATAAGTAGCTTAACAGTATAATATTCTCCGGCCTTATCCTTACTCCTGATCCACAAGGTCAGGCTGTTTCAAGAAAATAGTCTACCACAATGCAACACCACAAAGATTAATCTTCATAGACATCAGAGTTCTTACAATCATGTGTAAGCAGTCCCCTCAGCCTATCTAGCTTTATATTTTAAAAAGTGTTTTTAATTTTAAAAATGAAGTTGGAAAAGCTGGAAAGTTAAATACCACTATCTGGCATCAATTTTTTCTCCAGAATTGCCTTTGGGATCCAGATGAACTGCCAAAGTTTTCTTCCAAAATAGAAATTAAAGGTAACTGGAATTCACTGTTTTTGTTGGAAATGTATTCACTTGTCTTCCCCGCCAAAGCTAAATTGAGGATGAATAGGGAGAAAGAAATAATTCTATTCTTTGTGGACCATGTTCAGCATGCAACTTACCTGGCCAACCAGGGCTGGTTCCAGAAAACATATATCAGCGTTTATTTTTGATCTTCATTTTGAAACTGTATAAAGACCTAGCTCAATATAACCTCCCGGTGAAACATATTTCTATGATGAAATGACCATATCTACTATGTTCTTGGGAATGGAATCAGATTCCTATCAAAGATAACGCTTTTACATATACACACAGTTTCCAGTGTGGAAATGGTAGTTTTTCATTATTTATAGATAGGATCGAGAATTCTACTGAATAGCTATCCTAGCATTACTAAAATAATTGGGGGTGCCTCTATTTCAAAAATGTCTCATTAAGTTCAGCTGTAAAGTTATCATCTAAATCCAAATAGCATAATGATTCCTTTCCTTAAAATAGAATTTTCCAATAGCAAATGTAAGTGTTCAAATCTTTGTCATGGATACCCCAATGATTCAAGAAGGAAAAGTTAGTGACCTTCTTCTTTGGAGAACTAGTTCTATTCTAGCCTCTTTAAAAAGTTGGAAAAGCAATCAAATACTTATATGCTGAAGAAATGAAGATCTTTCCAAAATGCAGTAAGGTTAGGAACTGATCTTTGGAGTTGATTGCATCAGCATATTGCAGAGAATAACAGAGGTATTATATAGTTGGTCTAACTATTCCATTTATCTTGATGAAAATGGGACTTGGATTCTGAATGCATTCATAGGAGCAAGCTAAATTCCCTTGGTGAACTTCAGAGTGACTTTTTGTCAGTTTGCTTGTTTAGATGATTTTTATTTTTATTTTTATTGAGTTTTTTTATTTATTTTTATTTTAATCCCATTTATATCCCGCCCTTCTCCAAAGACTCAGGGCAGCTTACAATCTAAGCACAAATCAATGTGCTTAGCAATAGCCTTCATTCTATGTATCTGCCTGCTTATTAGGGCTTTCGGGGGGGGCCAAGCGGCATTATTACAAAGTCAGCTTATTGCCCCCAACAATCTGGGTCCTCATTTTACCTACCTCGGAAGGATGGAAGGCTGAGTCAACCTTGAGCCTGGTGGGATGTGAACCTGCACTAATTGCAGGCAGCTGGTGTTACTTAAGGAGGCATTAGCCCACTGCTCCACCAAGGCTCTTGAAAATATGATGTTAGAGTTAAGATTGTCCCTTCCTTTTTATAATTTAAAACCATTTAGAGGTAACTTTTAACCTACCTTATTGAATCTTTTATTGGTGTTAGAATTCTTGTATTGTTAGTTTTCAATTATATTAGCTGTTACTCAACATTAAAGATGTTTGTAAGCCACCTAGAGTCACAAAATGAAAATGGATGGCACATAATTTTTGATACAAGTACATGTGTCTGGTTCTCTGACTATAAAATACAACTCAGTTGTTCCTAGTAGGTAGTAAGACCTTACCCTGGTGAAGATATCTTCTCTAATTCCAATAGTAATTAGAAAATCCTGACACTCTCCAGTCTAGATATCCCAAACTGCCAGTGCTGGAAGCTTCTTCAGAGATGCTGTCATAGCAAAATAGAAATGAAACTCATTGAAAGCATGGTCTAACTGGATGTATATCTATATGCAAGCCCTAAAGTGACAGATAATATATTCTGGATTTGAGTTGTAGTGTGGTTAATGAAAAAGATAGTTACTTGTCTAATCCCGCAAGCTATCCTGCTCCTTACATAACAATCCAGTTATATTATACTTGTCCCATGCAACTATAATTATTTCCTGACTAAATGTGAAGTTGGTGAACCAGGAAGCTAGTTCCCAGTCATTAGATTGGCCAAACATTTTTCTTGCCCAAGTGCTAAAATTGGTTGCTTCCTATGCGTGGAGGACATAGGAATGAGAATGAAAACTCCACATAGGACCACCCTGGTGTGGACGCTGAAGGAGGTTGAGAAGCCAGATCAAATTCAACCATCCAGAGACTCACTGGAAACAGAACAAGGCCTTTGCTATGCAAATATTGTATGCTACATGTGGGAGGAGTCTGAGGATGCTCAACAACTTGCTAACCTCCAATTACCTTTCTGTAAGGTCATCTCTTCTCATTCAGCTTATGGGGAACTGGACTTTCTTTGTTAGTTCTCCTTTGGTTCATAGAGACACAGAAACTGTCTGGCAACCCTTTTTTTTACTTTGTCAGGAGAAATATCAATCACATGGAAGACATTCTGTATTCCAATTCATGTGCCACAAACCAACAAGCCTTCCTTATTTATCCTAATCCAGAGCACCATATTTTTTTCTCACATTCCTCTCCTTGCAAGAGTGCTGCTATTCAACTATTCCATTGAGTATCCACCTGAGCCCCCATAAAGGCAGCTCTAGTGCTCCCTGAGTCCTTCACATTGCCAACAGAGACACACAGCCCCAATAAGCCAGGAAATGGAGAGCTACATTTAAGTGGAAGCCAGTCCTGGAAGTAGAAAGCCAAATATTGTGGCAGCTGGTGTTGATGACTGTCCCTTAGCTCTGAGAAAAATCACTTCTGCCTCAAGCTGTTAATGAGGAAAGCAACATTACTCACCTTTTTCTTGAAGTGTGATTAAAAGATTAGCTGTGGGGACAAGCATGTTTCATACTTTCATTATATCTCAAGGATGATAGGAATCTCATTGCCAGAGATGTAAGGAAGAGCCCTACACCCTGTTATCCAGCCTAACAGCCAATACAGAGTTAATATAAGATCCTTCAACCTGTTGCTTCTCAGAAGCTCCGAAGGATGATACACCGCACAACCCCCCTTTTGTTTACTGGTTTTACTCCAGTTAGTGGCTTTCAAAAACATGCTGACTCAGACCATGAAGTTTCAATTTAGCTATCATGTCTAGGAGCTTTTTAAAAAATAGACAAGAATATAACTAATCAACAGCTGTTATCTAGTAAACATGATTTATGCCTTAATCGGCTGTCGTTTAGATTACTACAATGTGTTCTATAGTGCAGTACTCTGTACTGCCCTTGACAAAGGTTTTGAAAATATATCTACGAAATGCAGCAGCTAAACTCAGCAGGAGTGCTGTTTATAAACACCATTACATTGTTCTTTAAATATTTCAGAAGAGTCACTTTGTTTCTAGGCTTGATCCAAAATGCTAAAATGTAGTGCCCTAAATCCTTAGAAGCCACAATGACCATCTCCTCCCATGTATATTTGCTAATAATTTGCAACTCCATTGATACCTATTTTTTTTTCTTATGTTCTCTGACTAGCCTCATTTGAATTTCTTCTCAGAAAAAAATCTCTTGGGACCAAGCTGCACAAAATATTAATCGGATTATAACCACTAAATTAAATTTATTACATTTTCTCTCAACCTTCTTGGGACAGAGAGGGAAATAAAAATGTAAGTAAATTTATCTTTTAAAAAAAATAACCTATAACTGGATTCAATTTTATTCACAATTAGAACTGAAAAATTAAACAAATGAGACTTAAGTCAATTGTGTGCTTTTATTAATGTCAGTTGGTCTGATCACCTACATATGAATAAGTTTGGATTCATCTTATTGCTTTACAACAGTTTTCTCTAACTTAGTACTCTTCAGATATATTGGCACTGCAGCTTACAAAATCCCCAGTGGTCAGACCCATTTAACTGAAATTGGCTGTAATAACAGAATCTTGCAAGTCTGATTCTGCTGTACTTCCTCTTCCTTCTTATAGTTCCATGAGTTAGGGTTGCATCTTCTTGTATGATTTCCAGATGTTATCTCATTTGGAATTTTTTTTAAAAAAAGTGCTTCAGTCCCTTTTGCATAGATAATAGTTGCTGCATATCTCCATCAAAGTCATCTTGCATACTTTCTGCATCAGGCAACTTGTCCATCAAATTGGTTTGCTGGGAATAAATTACTGTAGTGTGGTGCAAAAGTTAATATGCTGAATAAAACAAAATCTGGGCAATCCAGGTTTTAATCTATCCTTCTCCATTGAAATTCACTGGCCCGCTCTTATCACAAAGGGGGTTGTGGAAAAAATGGAAGGAAACAATACTGTAAACCAGCTGGCCAGCTGGCAGAAAACCATAATATATACCTAATAATAAATACTTACGTATATACATTGTTTATATAAAATAAATAATTATTTTGGGAATTGTAGTACTAAAACTTATGGAGAATACCTTGTAATAGATTCGGTTGAAATGACACTAAAATCCCAAGAAACATACAGATCAGTTTTTAATGAGTCTTTCTTTTTATTTACTGTCTCTCTTTTCTAATTAAGGCTTTTTATCGTTTAGGTTTCAAATTAAACTTGATTTCTAGAAAATGTTCCAAATTAATACCTTCTGGTTGATTGAACCTTGCTGTGTTCCCAGTCACCGAGTTTCATTTCATCTCCCTTTTCAACTTTTTGCTCAGCATGAGAAACTAATGCTGACTCCTCTGTCCCAACACATCTTTTTGCAGGTAGCCACCACTAAGCCTTCAGTATGGGAATGAGTTGTTGGTGCCTGCAATGTCGCGTGGTCGCACAGAGAGACGGACACTTGAGCTGGGTAGTACTTCTTTATTGGATCAGGAATGAAGCTGGGGCAAAGGGGTTACCTAGTGTCTCTTTATACCTGCCCAGGTGAATCGCAACCAATAGATTCAAACCTGGGCTTCCCGCCAGGGCAGGTGGCCAATGGATTTGAACCCTGGCTTCCTCCCAGAGCTGACCATGCCCTGGGGCTGTCAACGACTTGCTCTATTCAGGCTTTCCCGCCAAAAGCGGTTATAGCCTGGAGCTGTCCAGCCCCCTGCTGTACTGACATTCTGTGTATGCTTTAAGAGCATACACTACACCCCTTCCCCCATAGTGAGGAATTACCCTCTGTCATTCTGTCTCCCATAACTATATACACTTATTTACATTTGTTATCCTTTGGTTGCTTCTCCACCCCCCTAAGAGCGCACATAGTCCGTGAGGTAGCTTGGAGCCCTGTGCGGCCTGCTTGATCTTCTTGGGACTGGTTCTCCTGGTGGTGTGGTGCTGTTTCTTGACTCTCTTCCTTGCTGTGATTGTTGTGGTAGATTGTGGTGTGTGTGTGTGTGTGTGTGTGTGTGTGTGTTGCAGTGCCCGGGTTTTGTGTTCTGCTGGGTTCTGGTGACTGCCTGGTTTCTCTGTCAGTCTCCTGCCTGGGGTGGGGTTGCCACTGTGCCCCTCTGGTAACCCTCCTGGGTGTTTGTGTTTGTGTTGGCTCTTCCTCCTCAGCCCCCAGTGTGTCCTCAACAACCCTTTCAGGAGCCCTTTTCCTCAGCTGGTCCAGGTGCCTCTTCCAAAGGAGTCCCCCCTCCACCCTTACCTTGTAGGAAAGGGGACCTGTTTGCTCTAGTATCTCCCCTGGCGACCAATAGATTCAAACCTGGGCTTCCCGCCAGGGCAGGTGGCCAATGGATTTGAACCCTGGCTTCCCGCCAGAGCATGCCCTGGGGCTGTCAACGACTTGCTCTATTCAGGCTTTCCCGCCAAAAGCGGTTATAGCCTGGAGCTGTCCAGCCCCCTGCTGTGCTGACATTCCGTGTATGCTTTAAGAGCATACACTACAGTGCCTTTGCACTTCTTTTTCTCATGAATTTGATAATGGAGGGGGGAGTTTTCTTTTTACTAGTTTTGCTTCTTTCCTTGGAGGTGATGGCTTGCCAATGCTGTGTTAAGGTCCATGACTGTTCTCCTTGATGACTGCTGGCACTTCTCTTCACCCTTTACAGATGAAAATAGCCAACAAAGGGAACAGTCATGGGCTTTCCTGTTCTTGGAGTCTATAATGAGGGCTTCCTGGAACTGTCTATCTTCTTCCTTACCAACTCTTTTATCATCCAAAAACTAGATATTCCCAGCTAGCTCGGTTGCTTGCCAGAACTGATGGGCTGCTGATCTTGGCTAGGATTTGTTCTTGATCTTGGCAAAAGCAACTGTCTGTTCTCCAGCTGAAGAAGTTACTGGTCACAATTGAAATCTTGGGTCTCTATCTAAGCTTCACTTCTCCTAGTTGGAGCATCAGTATTGCTGGGTGGGAGGCTGCAAATTTTGGGTCTAATGTAGCTAAAAACTGACTATTGCTGTCCTGGCTTCAACCCTTCTCTATTTTCTGGTTGCTTCTAACAACAGGTCTCTTTTGCAGCAAGTTCCATTGCTCCCCTGCTAGCCATTTGCCTAGCCAGCTATCCTCACACAACTACCCAAGCTGCCTTTTTTTCTTTCTTCTTACCAAATGTTTCTTCTGAGACTTTCTATACCTTTGGAACCTGTGTCAGTTCTGGGTTTGGAGCCATTCCTGGCCAATTTTCCAACCAGGTTTCTGTGGGAGCTATATAGCTGCCTGTTTCCACTGCTTGTTTCTCTGTGTCTCTGGGAAAAGCCACTGTTTCACCACACTGAAGGGACCATCCCTGTAGACTCTTCGGACACTTCTCCTTCTGAACTCTTGAATTTCTTAACAGTCTTATAAGTTCCACAAGGTAGAGCTATCCAGCTTTGAAGAGTGTATGTCGGTGTTAAGGAGAGTTCAAGCTGAATATGCAAAAGGAATACACCAAAGACTTCGAATCACATAGTCTCCTCTCACGCAACTGAATGAGGAAAGATGCTTCCTAATAATACTTTCTTGTTTCTTTTAGTATTACTTACGTATCATGCTTGTTGTTTATGTTCTTCTTTATTCTTATCACATTATATCAATTCTTAACATCGGTTTATAACAAAAAAGAAAAATCGTGACAGTCTTTTTTTAATCAGATTTATTGAAAGAGAAAAGAGAAATAAAGGTAAAGGTAAAGGTTCCCCTGCACATGCGTGCTAGTCGTTTCCAACTCTAGGGGCCGGTGCTCATCTCCGTTTCAAAGCCGAAGAGCCAGCGCTTGTCCGAGGACGTCTCCGTGGTCATGTGGCCGGCATGACTAGACGCCAAAGGCGCACCGAACGCTGTTACCTTCCCACCGTAGTGGTCCCTATTTTTCTACTTGCATTTTTATGTGCTTTCGAACTGCTAGGTTGGCAGAAGCTGGGACGAGTAACAGGCGCTGACTCTGTTACGCGGCACTCGGGATTTGACCGGCCAAACTGCCGTTCTTTTGTTCAACAAGCTCAGCGTCCTAACCCACTGAGCCACCGCGTCCCTAAAAGAGAAAATAGGTTGCGTAAATCTTGGCAATTGTATATGCTTACTTTAGCTCCCACTTTATTTCTCTGTTTATTAGAGGGGGGCTTTCTTGATTCACTAGGGAGTTAGTACCCATTTTCCTAACAAAGAAAGAATATGGACATATTCTGTATGTTTTAGAGATCACCATTTTATTTCTCAGGCTTTAAAAAACCAGCTGCATTTTTTACTTTAAATATTACACGCCCATTTACTCCAATCTCTTTTGTTTAATCAAAGCCTTGGCCTCATATAATAACCATTTCTACATTGCCTTAGACTATTCACATCTCTTAAATACATTATAATGTAATATATTAGAATATTATTATGCCTATATTGTAAATAGTGTGAATGAGGCAAGAATTAACTTCATCCATTTCTCTTACTAGATTGTGGAAAGAAGAGTAGAATAAAACATTAGTAGCTACTGGCAGGTTTATGAGCACTTTCCCCATTTATAATTAGTGTCTAATATAACTATTAATTGTGTTTTTCTCGATGAGAATGGCTTCTCTAAATTATACACAAAGGAGACAGATAGTGCTTTATAATATATACTAAAATGTTTACAATGATATGACAAACCATTTATATATTATTCAGATGTGATTAATCTAGATTCAGATCCTTTAGAATGGCACATAGGAAACATTGTGACCAATGCCATGTATCAAATAATGTTCTTTTTAATATACTTGCCTTGTGCTATGGCAAAAATTTCTGTATATTTTTGGACTCTACAAGTGCAGCAAAGAAATACAGAATTTTATATCCATATTTGCAAGAGTTGCAAGTCTTTTCAAATAATAACCTCCTTAAGGGACTATTAAAATAGTAAAGGGCTCAGCCCTCAATCCCACATCAATTTCACAATCTCTTAATATTGGCTAGATTTGCACACTGTGCTAAGTCACAGTTTGATTATCCACATTTTATTGAATAAATTGCAGTTTATTCCATACAATTCACTAAACCTAAAGAAGAAGATGCACATAGAACAAGACAATGTAAAAGTACAATCTTTTATGAGAATTTTGAATTGTAAAGTGGGACATTTTGCAACTCAGATTTGCTGTCAGGATTTTAGAATCACAGGAAAACCACATATATTTTGTTTATATAGAGAGATGCATTTTATTGTTAAGAAAAACTGTGCAGCTTCCCACTTACAGTTTTAAGTAATATAAATTAATACTGACTCATGACCTGGATGACTGAGAATCTCCACAAATATTCTATCATTAGCGTTACACATTTGAGACCAGATAGCAGTATTACTATTGCCAGCATAGCCATAGTTAACAGGCAGTTTGTCCATCTATCAGAGCATTATTTGCAGTGGCCTGTATCAGCTTACTCAAGCCAATGTCTTTCATATCACCTTCAATTGAAAGTATTTTTTTAAATAAAAAATAAAAATGAAAAAATTGAACCATAGATTTCCTGGATGTCAAGAACTCTGTATTCTGCCACATAGCTCATCCACTCTGAATTGTCACTCTTGTTCAGAAGCCTGAAAAATCCCAGGAGTCACAAAACCAGGACTCAGCTTTTACGTCCTCTGACTGACAACTATAAGCTGTAGAGAATAAATTCTGTGCTTCTAAACTGCAATGCAAACCTAGATCCATCATCCAAAGAAGGCCTTTTATAAATCTCGCAAAGTCTGTGAGACTTGCTCACTTGTAACATGTAAGCATCTTCAAAGACTTTTTTTCTCCAGCGGGTAGGCCTGCTCAGTAGGCTCATTTTGAGGACTTTGAGGAAGGTGTGGATGGTGCGTGAAGGTGCTTGGTGGTCTTGGTTAGTTTGGTGGATGGCCAGCAATGTTGGTACCACTTACCTAGGCCAGCAGGAGCAACGAAAAATGGCCCAATAACAGCAGTGGAGACAGCTAGCATGGAAACAGGGAACTAAATGTTAAGAAGTGAACACCTATTGGTATTTCCTTTTGTAGTAGCTGATGGGATGATATCAACAGGACAGAAAGCACAAATCAAAACACAACCAGATAAGCTAATTGTACTTCATTGTAAAACTATATTAACAGTATCTTGCAAAAGTGCAACTCTCCCACCATCACCTTTACAGGCCCAAAACCTAGGGACAGTCCTTCTGAGCCTCTTACTCTGCCCACTGTGCAGCTGCAGGCTATGTTCTCTCTTATCTGACCATTCCCTATGCAGCATCTCTTCATCTTCTCCTTATACCATCATATCCTGTGCCAGGCGGTGGCCTTTCCATTCTGGAGACTCCCTGGTTTTCAGGTGGCAGGTAGTTAAGTTCAGCAGCACTGCAGATCAGCTCTCTGCTTCAATTGAAGAGTAGCAAAGAGTGGGTCTGACACGACTTCGTAACTAACAACAACAACAACAGAGTGGACTCAGAAGGATTTAGTCCATGTCAAGTAAAGTATATCATATTAGTAAGGTGGAGTGAAGTCTGTGAGGATTATCAACTGGGGCGAGGTCCTGATTAAGAAGCCTATAGAAGCCTCACAATTGCCATTTGTTCATCTACTCTTCATCTACTGTATACTGACTCTAATTGCTATATAATTAAAAAGGTAAAGGTAAAGGTTTCCCCGCACATGCGTGCTAGTCGTTTCTAACTCTAGGGGCCGGTGCTCATCTCTGTTTCAAAGCCGAAGAGCCAGCGCTTGTCCGAGGACATCTCCGTGGTCATGTGGCCGGCATGACTAGATGCCAAAGGCGCACGGAACGCTGTTACCTTCCCACCGTAGTGGTCCCTATTTTTCTACTTGCATTTTTACGTGCTTTCGAACTGCTAGGTTGGCAGAAGCTGGGACAAGTAACAGGTGCCCAGTCTGTTACATGGCACTCGGGATTCGACCCGCCAAACTGCCGACCATCTGATTGACCATCTGATCAACAAGCTCAGCTATATAATTGCTACCTATGAAATATCACTGTTTTGATTCTTTTGATTTTTCTGTAATTTTCAACTTTTGAGATGGGTAATTTCAGACAATCTTGAGTCCACTCCCCCATCCTGAAATCCCTCATAAGCCCTGCCTTTTGTCCTTGCTTTCTTTCCTTTCATATCTAAGGGATATTTGTCTGTAAATGAAAACATTTTGCTGTGAATTAACCCATTCTCACAAGTGTCCTTACTTCTCCAGCAGTTCAAAGTCATTGTAAGAAAACACAATGTTTTCTTATTCCTCTTAACTAATGTATGATTTTGCCAAAAAGATATAATTCAAATTCCTTCACCCTTTTGCCCTCTAAGAAAACTTTCTGAATTCCAAAGCTTTTTCATCATTTTTTAAATTTTTGCCTTGTGGATGACACTCATCATTTTTATTTGCTGTTCAGTAATATCTTTTAAAAGATTAATAAAAGGCTAAGATAGACAAAGAGATCAGTAACAAAGGTGCAAGCTGAGGATTCAACAAAATCTAATGCCTCTTCTCTTTGCTTCTTCAATTTGAATTTGATGTGAAGAAAATCACATGAAGATCTTAATCTAATGCCTTCAAGGCTTCATAAACCTGACATCACTGAAATAAAGCCTTTGTTCTCCACATCTATATTTTCATTTTCTATCAGCTGGAAAAAAGACTCTTTCTACACATTTTCCAAATAAAAAAGTCAAGTCTTCATTCAGAGAGCCCCCTAAAGGGCTTAAAAGATTTTTCTTCCAGGGCAAATTTTACGATAATAAACAAAATGCACCTCTCCAGAGAAACTGAACAGTTACCAGCAAAGCAATAAAGCTAGTAAGAGAGTGTGTATGTGTTGTGTAAAATCATATATTAGCATTTTCACACACATATTCATATATTAGCCATTTTTTAAACTGCTGCCTTTTTGACAGGGTTCCAGAAGGAAACGGATGCTATTATGAATGCAAGCAATGCATCATGGGAATATTGCTTACACCTTCATTGCATAGAATTGCTGCAGGGGATGGAAAAGCTGCCAGAATAACTTAACAGAGGCTCCAAAACTTTCCGGTGATATACTGTAGTCAAAACTGACTTCTGTCCTCCAGTAAGACTACACTTATATTAAACAAAGGCAATACCTGAGTTTGCAATGAACTGCCAGTGAATCACCGCTATCCGAGGTGACACTTCCATTTTCAGACACATATTTGATATGTTCTTCACCTGCTGCTTCTTTTTCTAAGATGTACATCGAGCCATAAAATGATTGACAATGTCTCTCTTTACCAAAATTACAGTTTAGTAGTTGCTTGGATTTAAATCAGATTCAAATTTTTTCCTAGGGGATTCCATTTTTTTGTTTTATCAGCAACCACTGCAGTTTTCTTTGGAGATGCTCATTATAGCAATTCCAGAAATAGGCTGATTCAGGTGAAAGTATTTAAAGAAGAAACTGATATTAGAGATATTATTAGTTGTCTATCAATGTCAACTTCCTTTCACTTGTTTGCTACTCTCTCCCATCCATTCGTGGAATCCTGCTGGTTGGGAAATTCTGGGAGTTGAAGACTACACTTCTGAAAGTTACCAAGTTTGAAAACACTGCTCTAAATGATTTAGAGAAATTATGGAAGGAATTTAATGCTTAAACAACCAAAACACAGGAGTGAAGCCTATTCTTAGTTTATAAATGGCAATTCAATCCAAAACAATCCAAAACAAACTGGGAAGAAGCAGTTCAAAATAAATGAGAATTGGACATTCTCTTGCAGTTTCCAAGGTTCAGTAATTACCCCAATATTAACATTAAATGCTCCTTATACTGAAGTTTGTGGAATTTTTCTTTTCTTGATCCTGCCCAGGTATGTGTGTATGTTGCTTACAACATATCTCAAAAACCCTGAGAAAGCATGACTGGGTCCATGTCACCCAATGAGCTCTGTGGCATATTGGGGACTTGAACCTTCATCTTATCCAATTTTACCTGAATTATACAGTGGATTTGTTGCTGTCTGAAACTCGAGTGAGATATGAGTAAAACAAGTAATCATGCTTGTGAGGATTTTCATGGGAGTATATAATTTAGAAATAGTAACTATTTCTAATCTCCTGCCTTTAGTATTTTTACAAATAGCTCAAAGCAGCAAATATATGCAACACACCTTCCTACTCCTATTTTCCACACAACAACCCTGTTGGAAACATGGATGAAAGAGAAGAATTCACTACCTGAATGTTAACATTTAGTAGGATTGGGGACACAAAGAAACCAGGTGATATCACTGGTTCAGTATATTAGTGGTGGGCAGGTTGGGGCTGTACAGCATCGTGCCATCTGAGACTCTCAGATTCAGAATCTTTCTCCATCTGTATCATCATGGCTGCCTTTGAAATCTGATCTGTATCCATCCACATATATATCTAATGTTTTACATTAAATGTATATCTATATCTGTCTATCACTGGGCATTTATTCAATACACTATGTTCCTGTGGGGTCTTTCATTGATAAGAATGACAGATCAGCCCTTCCAGTTCAGTCCAAGCTCACAGGGACAACCAGATGTCTCTGGATTGCTCACAAGGAGAAGACATAACATTCCCTTGAAAATGCTGACAGGGAGGGAGAGAAACATAGACCTACCCTTCTTGAATTAATCTCTTTTAATGGGAATGAAATAAATCCGTTCTTGTTAGTAAACACTACTAGGACTTTTGGTAACATATTTCACAGGTTATTTATCTATTTTCATTTATATGCCACCCATCTCTTTCCACAAAGCAACTCTACTACTTAGATGCTGTTCCAGTATTAAACATCCATTTCTTACAAATCAGTAAAGGTGACATTGTCTAATAAGGGGAAGATAAAAGATAAAACAATGCAGGTTAGAAGAAAAGAAGGAGAGAATACATGAAGAGGAAACTAGGGTAGAAAAATTTGGAGGAGTGAAGTGCTCAGGGACATATATGAAGGACTCAGAAGCACCTACCTTAGTCAATACCACTTCTGATTCTAATCTATGCCTCTTCAGATTGATCCTCCAGAATTGAACGTAATAATCTCAGTGTTCTGTGTTTCTAATTTAATTTAATACTCTCTAGTGCCTTCATCAAAATGGCCAATTAGAACATCATCAACAACAACAAAAAACCAAGGTGTTTTTGAACTTTACTGAGAATTTTAGAAGTTCTCTGAAATTGAAAGGACATTTCAGAGGACTTTTCAGCTTCTTAAATAATATATGCCCTATTTCAAGTTTGGCATACAGAATTAAAGTGACTACCTTTTGTACTGGCACCCAATTTCCTTTAGTTCAACTGCTTTAGCAGTATGAAAACAAATTAAAGTCATTTATTTCCAAGGTTCTGCACCTTGACAAGTTTCTCTCTTATTTTAAGCCTTTCTTGTAATAGAGTTTGGAATGGGATGGGCTTTTATAATTAACAACTTGTCGTTTCTTTTTTTAAAAGGAATAATTTTAAACCAACTAGATAGGAATACTGCTAAAATGTTTTTCCCAAGATTCTTTCACCTGGCCAGCAATTTTCTCGCTTTCATAGGTCTTCCCTTGCAGACATCTGAAACCATTTCGATCTACTACCTTAAGGAAAAAGAGGATAAAACAGTGTTCTGGAAAGCTTTCAGGGTTAATGTCCTTAAATTTATGACCGTCTCCTTAAACTTTCTGGATGGATGGAATATATCAACAGCTACCTAATCAGTTTGTTTTTAAAATCCAAGTTGTTAAATTGACATTGCAGGGATGTTAAAACACAATGAGATGATTCAGTGCAAGTGTTTCTGATGACCAAACATTAATGCTAACTTAATCTTTTGACAAATTATACACTAAGTTGGAGAGTCTGGTTTTTGAGCCAGTAAAATAATCACTTTATCAGACAAGATTTTGAAATACAGCAGGATGTAGCTTAAAAGGTAATAGGACAAACACAGTTTCTCTAAATAGGGTCCAAAAATCTGACTCAGATATTATTTTTCCCCTTCAGTTACTATTTCCTATGTTCAAGGAATTTCTGCCTTGTTTTCAGCATTTTGCCCTGCAGTTCAGATTCCCAGGCCAAGTTTTTGATCTCAGAGAACTCGAATTGGACAACTCCTGTTCTAGTATGAGCATCAAGTGTTGGTTTTTTTAAAAAAAATTGGTTTGACATCCTAATCATTGCCAAATGAGGGAGAACCAGAATTTATTTTTCTTGCTCTATTCCTCATACAGCTCAGAAGCTATGATCACGTCTGCAGACAGATGCAACATCTAAAATGGCCATTTACCCTTTATCATCCTTTATTATCCCATTTATTTGTGCATAAAATCAGACCTGATCAGAGATTCCCTCACTTGCTTGTAAACTAATAAACACTGTAAACACTATCAAGTGGCAGATGGATTTCCCATATAAATCCAAATTCTTCTGTGTGATATTCAAAACTGCATTATTATCCTTCTTAAAGAATATACATATCATTAATTAAACAATTCCAGCCCAAAATAGTAATAAGAAAGTGGCTCTTTTTGAACTTCAGGATTTAATATAGGGGTCATCTTGCCAGGTTTATGCTTTAACAGTAAAACACTTCCTTGAACTGTAACAAGGAACTTTCAACATTCAGAACAACATGAGAAAAAGGAATTTTAAAAGATCAAAAACAAGCATCAGTGATCACAGATATTTCCAGACACTTTTGCCCTTCAAAGTAATATATAGTCATTCATGATCACATTTATAATAATTCAGCAAAACCATTTCCTGGTGCACCCATCGGATTCTGCGATTTATGTATGCGTTACCACAATAAATACAGTAGCAGGTCAGCCCTGCAGTGCCAAATGAGAAACTGTGGAGATTGCATTTTTTGCAATGGGAGGGGGAGAAATCAAGAGATGCAATAAAAAATCAAAATTGTACAGTTTGCATCCCCAATTCCAAGATGTGTTTGATCAGTGGCTGCTGCCATAGTTTTCTCCACACACTTCTGTTAGAATATTCATTCTGAAATATTGGCATGTATTTATCTCTGTGAGCAAACCCATTTCAAATATTTTTTCCTGCTCTAGCATTTTCCAAGATGAACCTACTGTATGTGAACCTCACAATGATTTGGGTTAGAATATTTCATTATTTTACTCATAAAGAATATGTGAGTCCACATGTACTCTTTTTATTTTGTTAAAGATGTTAAAATAAGCAAAGCATCAAAATACAATCATACAGTAAAACAAAGATATTTTTAAAAAGTGAGCCTAAGCAATAAAATTGTCTGGCAATTTTAATCTGGTTTATGAGATTAATGAGATTGCAGAGGAATACACCGCTGTAGACTAAGCTGAGAACTGTACAGACAGACAGAGAGACAAAGCCAATGGAAAATCACTTCTGTTATGTTTTCAGGAAAACTTCATGGAAGTGTCCATGGAGTGGACATATCAAATTCAATATGAAGATTTTCACTTTTTAGAAACAAGAATTATTCTACAAGATATTGGTCCCAAATATACTTGATGAGCATGAGAAGAAATATTAGGAACAGTAAACAAAAGGATGAGCAGACAAAATTAAGTTGTTTGTTTTATGCAATTATAGTGTTCTGTTAAATTAAGTGTAGATTGGTTTTTTAAAAAATCCACTATTAGTTCAGTGAATTTGTTTCTTTCTATTTCTGCATCACAGGCATGATAACTAATCATTTAAAAAATTTACTTTAAAACTGAGTCATCTTTTTTGATCAGCCAGATGGAAAACAGTATAGGAAATGATGACATTTTGTCCCATTTCAGAAGGAAGTCAATGAACTGTCTTAGCAGCTGATATAATCCAACTGGAGAATAATAAATCTCTCTCTTGTGTTGATATCTAAAACCCTCCACATTTCAAGTACCATAGGCAAATCTCTGTCTCAAATATTACATGGCAGAAAAATTCTTGTAATTTTATTAATTCTGTGATTCATCTTGGTATGTTGATTTTTTTCTCCAGCATAACTGTGTTTTGAAGAAAATCAACTTATATTAAATTTGAAATTTTTCAACTTGTACATCAGCAGGGCCACTAAGTCTGACTGTGTCAGACTGCTTGGTAGACTCAAAAGATGCAGAAATACAAACATTTTTACGCCAAAGTGAGTAAGTCTATTTCAAAGAAACCGTCAGAATTGAGTTTGGACAGTGATCTCCAGGATACCAAAAATATTATATGTATCAGCTATACAGTAGAAGAGAAAAGTAGAGTAGGGTATTTTAAAAAATTAATTGACCTATTTCTTCTCCTTAATAGTTACAGCAATTTCCCATTACCTGGGATTATCAGCTGGCTTGTACTGGGACTTCCAGAATTCATTGATCAGCATTGCCTATGTTAGAGTAAGGAAGGGTAGCCAATACAAATTCTACAGGAGAGTCTAGCTGGAGGAACAATTTTGTCCTTCCAATCCATTTGAATTATCCTTGGTCAGCGAACTGGTGTTATTCTGATTTAACTAGAAAGTGTTCATTCTATATTCCTGCTTTGTTCAAATATTTATCTGGAAATTAATATTTGTTTTTCATTTAACTACAAAGCACACTTTCTTATTGTTCCATTCTCTGTCTTATTCAATAGAAATGCTCTTTATTGCAAAACCTGTTGATGAAAATATCCATGGACTTCTTAGAGTTATTCACAGCATCTGCCTAGCAATACACCCCTCTCTCCAAATATGCTGTTAACTTAGCATATACAGGCACTGAAATTAGAAAACAATTTGGAGATCTGCCTAATTCTACTAAGGCAAATAAAAGAGCGTACATGCTACAGAACCAACATTTCTATCTTGGCTGACAGAGCTAGGAAACAAATTATATGTTTTATACAAATATGTAACAAAAGCAACTTTGGGAAGAGACATTTTATGTGCAGCAGGAGATTGACTGGGTTTACCTGTTGTGTTACACTCCATCTTCTTTCTTGGCTCTAGCAGAAGAGACTCAGAGCCAAGTATTGCTCCATAAAATATGTGATTGTTTGGTGTTCCTCCATTTTACTCTTATAGCAGATGCCAAAGTGTGCAAATGTGAAGAAATTTCTCTCCAGGCAAGGTTGGCACTAGCTATTGCAACTGTACTGATAAAGGGGAAATTTTTTAGCTCAGGATCAAAATGAAGGGTCTTTGGTGCCCTCTGAGCTTGGTTGTTTTCTTGTAGACCTTTCAAACTAGGTGACATTAACAGTGCTAGTAAGGAATGGGGTTTGCTCTCACTTTCTATGGCTTGCCCTCTCAGTGTTGTTGGAAGTGCTTATGGAGGTTCTTTGGTTGGGCTGCTTGTTTTTAGCTTGTTTTGCAATTCCTTGTAAAGCCTCAGCCTCTAGAATATAAACTGAAAGCAAATAACTTTAGTACTAATGATGTTGCCTACTTTGAGTAATGAAATATATGGAAGAAAACAACCAAGCTCAGAGAGCACCAAAGATCCTTCTTCCATCTGTGGAGGGCCCATGGTGCTGGTGTTTGTTCATAATGCATCCTCCAACCATTGCCGTAGCAATATAAAGCTTGCCTTTCCTATTAATATATTGCCCCAACAATGACTAGATAAATTGCTGATGCAGAAATGCTAAAGTGAGTATCAGGCTCTGTGTTGTATTCATAAGAAAAGTGTAGCCCATTTTAGCAATGCATGGTGTTGTGAATGTAAGGGAAATAGTGAAATACATCTTTCACTGAATTGTAGACTGCCCATTTCTTTAGTGTGGAAAAAAATTTCAGGTTTCTCTAAGATAGGATTTTAAAATATCAGACCATGTAAGGAAGAAGATATGCTCTTCATTGAGATTTGAAAGAAGAAACATGACTTCAGAAGGATTGTAGAGAAGGCAAACTTTATAAGTCTTTTGTTAAATGTGACAGGAAAACAGGAAAAGTTACCAAATTAAGAGAAAAACAATAATAAATGACACTGACAATAGCTAGAATGTTATTTTTCAAAAAAGAGGAAACTAAAAATATAAATGTGAATTATTTTGCAGAAAGAAGAAACAGAAAATCTAACTTGACAGGATGTTCAATTACGTCTTATTGTTTTATCTGAAAATGTACACAGAAATGTGAATTATTTTATTATTTATATTCTTACATATGATACTGTTACTGGCTATGTTTATTAATATGTCATAAAATAAGACTGCACCCCGTATAAAAATATCTATTCAAATTTGAAAAATTAGTAAGTCTATTTAACTGGGGATACACACGAAAGCTGAAATTGCTCAAAGGAATTGGGTTTAAAATGGAATATTGGGGAGAAATGCCATCACGATGACAGGATTGGAAATGCACCACTTGTAGATTAACATGAGGAATTTTTAGAAGATCAGCATAATGTGTAAACCAGTTTTTCCCAAATGGTTCACTCCAGTAGTGTGGGACTTCAGTTCCTATTTTTCCTAACAGCATGATACAACATGTATGATATCTTAAACTATTAACAAAGAGGATCAAGTCAAAGGAATATAAAATCATATACGTAGGCTGTAATTGAAATGTTTCTTGGCTGATGGATCACCTCCGATTTCATCAAAATTCACATCACTTGTCATTCACAGACAAGTGACAGAAGGGGGCACAAGACTGTTGTGTTTCTTTTGGATGCAGTGACTCAAGAACTGTTATATGTACACACATGCATACACACACACAGAGACACATCTGATCATATGTTTAGAATATCCTCAAGTTAGTATAAACATAGAATTATGAGTCCACAGACACAAATATAATAACATACAAAGTGCCCTGTACTTTATTTGGATATTGCTCTTCGTCAGCTTTTTTTGTAAAAGAAAAAGGTGCCGGAACTCACACGTGTCATACAACCCGCCTTGCCTACCCTACAAGGTTCCATCCAAAAAAGGTGCCGGAACTCCATTCTGAGTGTTCTATGAGAAAAAAAGCCCTGCTCTTCGTTGTTTTTCTTTGTAGGTTTTCTAAGTGTGATTGTAAATTTAACTGGGATCTGAAGATTTGTATTTAATTAGTTTTTATATTAAGATCAGTTCTTTTTATTACAGTTAGTGACCAATATAAAGACAAAAAGTCACAGACAGGAAATAAAATACAAAGGTTTAATTAGTTTTTATATTGTTTTAATATAAATTGTTGTTTAAGAATGTTAACCTCATTAAAGATCCCATTATGGAATGAAAGGTGGAATATATTTTAAGAGAAATGAAACAATGTAATGAACCCATATTTATTCAGCATATATGCATAGTATATTTACAAACCTACACATTCCTGTATATACTATACTAATTTCAAAAAAACAAAGTCATACCCCATAGCGGTATTCTATCCATTCTAATGGCAGAAGAACTATTATATGTATGTAATTATATACATATTTAATTGGCCAAAACCCGCATGGAAAATATCTCAGCTTTTCAAAATGGTAGTGCTCCACAAAAAAATTCCAAGGCTAACATCTCTTACCAGTTTTAGTTCTATCGGAAACTCTTTAACCAAGCCTTCAGCCAGCAATGGCTTTCCCACTTCCTTCCATAGCTCCAATAAGAACAAAAAGATGAATGTTATTTTATGAGTAGTCTTATTTGATTATTCAGAAGTAATAGTTCAGAATACATTTACTCTACTACCATGTTTCCCTGAAAATAAGACTGGGTCTTACATTAATTTTTGCTCCAAAAGACACATTAGGGCTTATTTTCTGGTTAGGTCTTATTTGCAGGGAAATACAGTACTAAATGTGCCCGTCTCTCTGATGAGCTTAACTAGGGCTTGTTTTGGGGTAGGGCTTATATTATGAGCATCTTGAAAAATCATGCTAGGGCTTATTTTCCGGTTGGGTCTTATTTTCAGGGAAACACAGTACTTGCATTGAAACAATTACCATATACATTTATAGACTACTGTACAGGGTTACAGCAACAAGAATAAATTTATTCAATACTAGCATTTAACTCAATGGGCTGGAAGTTCAGTGTCTGGAGATTTGTGTAGGATCCCTCTCACACATTTGTTTCTTAAAGATGTACATTTCAAAGACATGGTACTTACTCAGATAGTTAAATTCTTCTTTCTCTTGACAAGGACATTCAGCCACCACTGCCTTGAAACAGTGCCCTGGCTGCTTCATCTCTCTTGGACTTCCTCCTCTTCTGATCCCGATCCAGATACATCTGGATCCCCACTAGCTGACTGACAATCACAACTCATTCCCAATCAGCCCACATTGGGAACTCTTCGTCCTGTTGGTCTCACTCCTACTTCATCACCAATGCCTTGGTGATTGGAAGATTCCCTTTATGGGTGGAACTTGCCAATGAATCCCTATCCCCATCCCTTGCCCTCAAGCCACAGGCAGACATCCCAGCAAGGCAGAGAGCTTCAGAGAGAAAAGCCTTGTGTGTTTTTTCTTGACCTCTACTTTTTTCTTTATCTCTTCCCTAACTGGAAGTCTTTGTGTCTTATCTTTCTTTTGTCTTCTAAAGCCACTCCTAAATCATTGGTAATCTTCTCCTCACTTTAAAGCTTTGCTTCTGTTCTCTTTTATTCTTGAGGAATCTTTCTCTGACTCCTTAAGTCGCCTCACCAAACTAACCACTTCCTTTTCTTTTCCTGGGCATCCATCTGAGTCAAGCTTGTCTGTCTCTCTTAGAGTTGTTAGATCTCCTCCTAACTAGGCTACTTTCACAGCTCTTCCTAAACTGATGTAGACATCAGGAAGGGCATATGGCCGCTAAACATTCAGCTCCATTCAGTCGCTCTGACTCCACCTTGAATAAAGGGATTAAAGGGTTATAGAAAAAATTAGGATTACATAAAAAATACCTCTATGCTTCTTGTTGATCCAGCTCTTGCATGCTGCCAATGCCATAAGATCGCAGAACTGCTTTCATACCAGTTCAGAATCCTTATACATTGCTGCTCAAACAAAGGTTAAGCAAGTCAGGACCAGCCATAATGAGTTTAATTCACCTGAAAACTCAGGCAAACTTTTCTCAGTCTTTGCAGAGATTTCACTAATGTGGATACTTCATTTACTTTTGGTTAATCTGTTTTTTTTACTGTGACTATAATTAGCGAGCCAATTAGCTAAAACTTTTAATATCAAAACATTCCAGGCAGCAAGTTCTGTAACTAAAGTGCTTCAATCAAATTATTTCCATTCTAATTTTTAACTTTGGGATGTTGGATTTTTTTTTAAAAAAAAATACATGTTGAAATAGAGAAGCATCAGTGAAGACTGTATTTTTTTTTATATCTAGTCATAAATATGTTTCAGTTCATCGGAATTAACACTCACATTCTCCTGTGTCAGGATGTCTGGTTGCCAGGCTATGGCTAATTAGGCTGTGGTGGGTAATTTGCAATGAAACATTGCATTTTACAGCACATGAAGAAAGGGAAGAAAAGCTCACTTGCCTTTTCAAGGCCTCTTCCTTAGTAGCCTCCTTTTGGAAAAAAAAAAAAAGACAGTGCATGTGCATAAATTTAGCTGCTAGCTCTGGTAGAAAATTATTGATAAACAATCCACTAGCACTAAAATGAGATGGAGATGCATTTGCTCGGCTTCTGCCATTTTGTCCCATAGCTAATTATAATAATAAAACCAGAGGCCAGGACATGCTCTGAATGCAGAAAATTCTGGTAACTGTGACAGCTTGTACAGCTGCTTCCAGCGATAGCGCCGGTTAGATCAGTCTTTCCCAAACTTTTTCCTTCATTATCCAAAAACCGCTTATCAAAAAGCTCTTTTTTCCCAATGCAGCAAAAATGTAGCGATGTCAATTTAAATGTCCCTGTTGTAATTGGATAATGGGTTCGTGTGTGGTTGCCCATGGAAAAACAACTTTTAGCCAATTTACTTCCCAAGTTTGTAAAGCACTAAGCTAGATCAGCGGTCCAACTAACTTAACTATTCTATGAATCGCTGTTCTTGAATCACTTATTTTCTAATTTATATCATGAGCCCTCTGGCATTTGACTCACCAAGCACAATAGGAATCTCTTCCACATCACAACTCTCACAAGCAATTCTCAACAGGGCAATAATTTTGCCATATGCTCAGTTCGGCCTTTGACAATTCTTCCTTCTGTCCACACTTGTCTACTAAGTCTCTATACTGTATCTAGGTCATTCTTTGGCTCTTACAAAAGTAAAATAAAACCAATCAATACTATAATGGCTAATATCTTACCTCCATACCTTCTGTATCATTGTTCTCCTATTTTTGCCCATCTTTTCTTTCTGTCTACCTCTTTAGCCATCTCAGCTGACCCATTCTTTTCCAGCACCATGTTCCTTTTCTCTTCCATTGTCCATAGTCATGAAAATTGAACTCCACATACATTTTGTTATGGATTTCTTTTACAGAAAGAAACAATTCTGCCTTTTGTTATGCATTTTTTCATGAAATATTCATTTTGCTGTTATCTATCATTCTGCTGCTTTGTATTTGCCAGTCTCTATTATCTTGTTTTTCCAGATAAAGGGATAGCAAGTATTTGTTCCTGTTTTGTTTGTGTGTGTGATTGTGTGTGTTGGATGATGGTGTATTCCTCCCCAATCTTGATACTTTCACTATTTCACTAAATTAAAGCTGAAAAGTTTAACCAGTCTAAAGAGTCTTTGAAGTTGTTTGGCTTCTGTTGACAACATAAAGAAAATAGAAAAGAAAATCAATCAACACAAAAATGGAGAAAAAAACAAAATAAGTTTCACACTGATAAATGAAAATAGAGAAAATTAATGTGTAATGAAAAATGAGGTGATGCAACTTATTGGGTGTTCTGGAAACAAACATACTGTTATGCTTTTGAAGAGTGTTTGCATGAGATTTAATCAACCCTTCCTAAACAGTCTGTTTAATGTATAATACAGGGACTACTTTCCCCAAAATATTCCTTCTTTTTGGAGACAATATTAGTAGAGGCTGCTATTCAAGGACTGGAAAAAAATCAGTAGAATACTATTTATTGTCTTATTATCCTGAAGGACAAAACTATGAAAAACACTTGCAAATAATTTAGAAGCCAATAAATGTAAACCCTAATTGTATTCTGAATTGTACTCTACAGTGAAAATGCAGAGTCAAAGAGTCACAGAGACACAGCTTGGCTTCTTGCTTCCATCTTCTAATCTCAAGGATGCTCTAAACTCTGAACATGTATCTGGGGACAATTTCAGAGTGGATAAGGGCAGGCAAGTCTGAAGCTAAATCAGCAAGGGTTTCTGATGGTGGTTACATTCTACCAAATTATCCTCAATTCTGTACTTACTATTCAGGAACAAATGACATCTGTGGGCAGGAATACCAGCTTGGGAGGCTGACTAGTTGCAGCTTTAGCTAGAAAAGGCTGACCTTGTTTCAATAAAATATGTCCTTGTTACATCCAGGCTTGATTATTATAGTGTGCTCTATGTACTGTTTTTTAAATGGTGTCCATAAAGTGCAATATGGTGCAGAATTTAGCAGCTGGAATACTTGTAGAAGCTGAATGTTTAGATAATGTTATACCTGAGTCAGGGCAACTATTATCTCATTTTCAGAACAAATTAAAAGTGCTAACATTGGATTTTAAAACCCACCTAGTTTGGATTGCCAAAGATTACCTAAGCAATGAATGTTGTTAATAATTTTATGTAAATGAAAACTCTTGCACAGCCCTTAGTTGTTTTAACATTATATGAACATGAGAATAGCTACATTTTGTGCACATCTATTAGAAGGTGCTATTTTCATTTAAGGTATTGATTTAGTCCTGAACCAGAAATCATATTATTGGCTTTTTTACGTGTTTAAAATGGCTATACAAAGGATAGTATGCAATTGAAGCATCATGATTTGACGTTTACATTGCATGCAATCTCCTATGCCTTCTAGAATATAGGAGAACATTAGAATAGCACTGATGGATCAGCTTTTGCTCATCTATCCAGCATTCTGCCTCACACAGTAGCCAATCAAAGGCATCTAAAAAGCCTACAAATGAGAAATCAAGTCTTCTCCCATTGTTATTCCTGGGTACCTTATAGGTAAAGGTGGACTATCCCCATGCCTTGGCAGCAACCAGTCATCAAGTCTAGTAGCCATTAATAGACCTGTCTTCTAGTAATTTGTCTACTCACCTTTTGAGGCCACCTAAGCCAGCAGCCAGTACCATATTGGTAGCAGTACATTCCATAAAAGGTAAAGGTAAAGGTAAAGGTTCCCCCGCACATGCGTGCTAGTCGTTTCCGACTCTAGGGGCCGGTGCTCATCTCCGTTTCAAAGCCGAAGAGCCAGCGCTTGTCCGAGGACGTCTCCATGGTCATGTGGCCGGCATGACTAGACACCAAAGGCGCACGGAACGCTGTTACCTTCCCACCGTAGTGGTCCCTATTTTTCTACTTGCATTTTTACGTGCTTTCGAACTGCTAGGTTGGCAGAAGCTGGGACGAGTAACAGGCGCTCACTCTGTTATGCGGCACTCGGGATTCGACCCGCCAAACTGCCGACCTTCCGATCGACAAGCTCAGCGTCCTAACCCACTGAGCCACCGCATAGACTGTGTCAAAGCAAGAACATCTGATGTTAGTATTATGATTATGTTCTGCATGAAGAAATGCTATCTCTTACCAGTTTTAAATCTTCTTACGAGTCAGTTTCATTGAGTAGCCTCTACCTCTAATACTATGGAGATTTGGGGGAGGGGGGAATTCTCCCTGTTCACCCTTTTTTTTTTTTTTGCTCTGAGAGATTGCAGGAGTCTGGGAAAGTAACAGGAGGAGCATTAGCCAAATCCATTGAAGAGATAACAGAGGTCTTTGTACCTAGCTTACTTCATAAATAGCAACTCAGCCCAGGCTGCAAAACCCTCAGAAAATGAATAAATTCAATTAATTCAAGAAACTCTGCCTTACTGAACTCACTAATAAATGTGGGCTTATTGTTCTTAACAAAGTGTCCAAAATGCTGTCTTTTATCCCCAATCCTGCCATTGAAAGCACTTTATAGAGAGCTGTGTAATTCTTGCTTTGTTGTTCATATTGTTCTGTGAGGGATTAGCATTTACTAGGCATATTTCTATAAACCTTTTGCTCTTAATCAGAATGACCTTTTGATTATCTCCTCATAAGCATTTTTCCAGTGAACTAAATTGCTCCAACTTGTTGCATCCTGCTCTCATGCTGTTTCTTTTCCATATCTCCTAGATCAGACATGTCAAACACAAGGCCCGGGGGCCAGATCCGGCCCGCAAAGTGGTTTCATGTGGCCCGTGAAGCCATCCTGGAAACAGTGAGGGAATGGCCCCCACTGCCTTGGCCCTGGCCCAGAGACCCTCCTTCTGCCAGAGACCCTCAGATCTGTCCCACTCCTGCCGAGGCCCCCATAGGCACCTTTGATGCAAACGATGTAGACCTGGCCATGCCCACCCAGTAGGCCATACGCACTCTAGCCACGCCCACCCAGGCCATACCACCGGGCCCCTTGAGGGCAACCTCAATGCTGATGTGGCCCTCAATGACATTGAGTTTGACACCCCTGTCCTAGATACTCCTCTCGAGGTGTGGTTACTAGAGCTACATGCAATATTCTCGATATCACTGCACCATAGATCTATAAAGAGATTTTATAATACCACTGGCTTATTGTCTCTCCCTCACACATAATATCAGTTTACATAAGATGTAAGTTAGACTTTCAGGACATCAGTTTAGCCCAATGTGAAAAGGTTACCCAATGGGCTAAACATGGGCATATGGCACAGAACAAAACAACTGTCCTAGTCATTGCAATCTCTTATATGAGAAGAGCCAAAAGAGTCAGATTGACGGCTGCTTCAAAACTGTGAGGTGAGTCAGAGGAGAAAACTGAAGAGCAAACAGCTGTCAGTCCAGGTTGTAACATTTACCAGAAACATGAACCAAAATCCCAGGATTAGTAAAAAAAAAAAGTCCAATAGAGAAATAGACAGCAGTTTAATAACTGCAATAATTGTGTAACTCTAGAAATAAATTCTCTGAAGCTAAGGTCTCATATAGTTTTAGCTGTTGACTAGGTTTTCAGTATTCAGTATTCAATACTCTGAATAACAGAATAAAAGAGCTGGAAAGGACCTTGGTGGTCTTTTAGTCCAATCTCCAGCTCAGGCAGGAAACCCTATACCATTTCAGACAAATGATTGTCCAATCTTAACAACCTCCAGTGTTGGAGCACCCACAACTTCTGGAAGCAAGTCATTCCACTGGTTTGCTGTTCTCACTGTCAGGAAATTTCTCCTTAGTTCTAGATTGGTTCTTGTCCTGCCTTCAGGTGCTTTGGAAAATAGGTTGACCCTATTCTCCAAAGTACCAGTCAATGACTGATTGTGGAGGAGTCTGTCCCTTGAATACCTTCAGCCTTTAAGTTCTGATTTGGACATTTCTTTACCTGGCATCAACTTATGCTCCTTTGCATCTCAACCAAAATCCCTACTTCAAAGTAACATTTTTTCCCCAGGGGCCCCAAAGCTACTTCTTCAGCCTCAGAGTTTCCAGGAGCAGTCTTTTCCTTGCTGAGATCTTCCTCAGGAAGTTCTACCTCCTCTACAGAAATGGAGCCCTCTAGGAGGGACATGACAGTGCTAATTTTCATCCTGTAGGGAATCTGATTCCATGAACACCTTATTACAGTCAACCAAATGGTCTTGACAAACCATCCCCTGTCAAGAGAGAAAGATTAAAATTTGTGTTCTTATCACTTTCCTGTGCAAGTTTTTTTCTTTCTTCTCCAAAATCCAAGTTATTCAGGATCAGCCAGCTTTTCATTCTTGATCCTCTCATTGAACGCTCCCCCCCCTTCCCCCAATACATTTCCTAGGAAAGCCATTTGAAAATACTGGGCATAGTTGCTTATAATAATGGCTCTTCTGCTAAGCAGTCACACATCAAAATCACAATCAGGAAACCAATCAGTAACTCTCACTGGCATTCCTTTTGGCATAAGGAAAGCAGCTCCTGGAAAACAAAGTTAAGGTTGCTGAGTCTTGGTGGGGGTATAAATAAGAAAACGAGTGTAATTGATCTACTGCTGTGTCAAATGGATGCTAAAGATTGCCAAGTACGTTGAAGCATAGTGTGATATTGCACTCAATGGAGCCAATTTGTGTTTAATTTATCAGGGGAGGATGGAAGTGTTAGATTGTTCCTTTGTTTTGCAGTTTAAGAAAGCAACTGCTATGAAGGAAGACACTCTGGAATAACTGTTAGTATAAAATAGTTTTTTTCTTCTTCTTTCCATTCCTGATGAGATGGATTGAATGACCTTTAATCAAACTATTCTTCAATGCCAGAAATACATTTCAAGCAACTTAATCTTCCATGGTAGCATCAATTTAATTGCTAACGAATTGCTAACATCTTAGCCCATTTCTTCCCCAAGCTTTTTGAAACTTCAGTCTTCAAGTAGTCCAAAAAAGGGCATGCTTTTTTTCCGCACAGACCTAAAAATATGTAAGATTTCCATTTATTTTATTTGAAATTGGGTGGATGAAGGAGCATAAGATAATGAAAGAAGCAAGAGGTAGACAACCTAAAGCTCTTTTCTATGACCCAAGAATCAGTGAGAACCTAAACGCTGTTTGGTAAATCCTTTTGTTCTGTCCCTAGAGACCGCTGGTGCATTCAGTTAATGTTATGGGTGAAATTCACATCAGTTTAAACTTTATAGCATTTTAGTGCCCACAGAAATACACAGTGGAAATCATACAAGAAACACTTAGCAATGTTAATTTTATTATATGTCAAGTGTGTTTTTTTTCCAATATTCAGTATCCATGTGCCCTTCCCTCTTTCTTATTCCTTTTGTTTCATAAATATATATTTACAATGGCATATCTTAGGTTAAATGTGTGGGCAAGGGCATTTTTGTTTTTTTGTTTTTTTGAGGGGAACAGGGCTGATCTACATTAAGACTGAAAGAAGTAATTCACACTTTTCACCACATTGGCCTCTGAATGAAAGGCCCTTCCTCCAAGCATGCTACTGGTACCCATAGTTGTTCATTAATACTAATTCGATTTTGCAAAGACAGTCTGATGGTGAGGCTATTTTAAATAGAAATGATGGCATGAGGAAAGAATTGATGTCCTTTTTCTCATGCCATGTAATTAGCCCAACACAGTTTTCTTACCATCTTTGTGGAAGAGGGAGAGGAGAGGGGAGGGGAGGGGAGGGGAGGGGAGGAGATCCCAGCACTAAATACATATGCTGCAGTTTTTAGTTTCAACCTCAACTTCTTTCCTAAAATGTTCCAAAGCAGTTCAAAAGATACCGGTCTATTCTGCCAATACTGGTCTATTCACCCATCACTTTCTCCCAGTTGCTGTAGCAAACTAATTTACATTTGCCCATAGCAAAATGACTGGATGCCTGTAGATAAGATATAAACATGTCTTGAAAGGAAAAGCCCTACCTTGATCTGTGTCCGTTCCACAGCTAACAGATGAATTGCTTCATAACTAGTGTGTATGTACAAATTGTATAGCACATTACCTTTTGTCTCTGCCACTGAGACTTCTGATTTTTAAGGGTTCTACTCATTCACAGATAGCATTTTTTGTGTTCCCATAACTACCAAAAGTAAGAGCCTATTTTGTATAATTGTTATGGCATCAAGGCTGAATCATATCTGGAAACCGAGGGTTTCCAAGCCGCAAGTAAAAAGCCGGGCCGGCGGACATTTGACAGTTGACAGCTGTCAAATGGCTGCCCGAAGCAACAACGCATGCGCACCGCCCCGCCGGCCGCCATTCCCGATGACAGCTGTCAAAAGGCTGCCGGGGGCCCAACGCGCACGCGCCGGATTTGACAGTTCCGGGAACTGTCAAATCCGCAGTCCACACTTTGGTCCTCCGAACTGAGCTAAGCGCTCAGCTGAGAGGAATTCCCTGACAGCCGCCGAGCTGTCAAAGTTCCGCTAGCCGATTGGCCGTTCTCCGAGCGGCGGGAAAAATACTGTTACCTGATTGGTTATGTTTTCTGACAGTTCCCTATATAAACCCGGGTTGTTTTGACAGTCAGCTGCCGGGAGCTGAACCGAATAAACTTATGAATCTTTGCCTACGGTCTCGCGTCTGTCTTTGTAAAGACAATTTACCTGGCGACGAGGATGGGATCCCGGTACTATAGAGCTGCCTGCTGAGCCGAGTCACACCGCAAAGGAGTTCCGATCCCTCCCGCTGACAAGTCACTGCTGAAGCCACTTTGAGGGCAAAGGAACCCTTTCAGCAGCTTGAACAGTACTGTGGACCCAGACCCATGGCAAATTTAGGTCACGTCAGAGAATTCGACGTCCGCCATCCCGAGGGATGGGAGTCGCACTGGGGACAAATTGAAGGCTACCTCGTTGTCAACAAGATAACGGAGGACCGCCACAAAGCCGCAGCCCTCCTGTGTCTCAGCGGGCCCGCCGTCTACGACATCACCGTAGGGCTCTGCAGCCCAGACCCCATCGTGACCGTCCCATACGCCGTGCTGACTGACCGCCTCAGCAAGCACTTCATGCCCCGTCGGTCCGAGCTATACTGGCGCCTCCATTTCGCCCGCCGCCGCCAGCAACCAGGCGAAACCACCACAGCCTTCATCGCTGCGGTACGTCACGCTGCCCGCAGGTGCCAATTTCCCGACCTGGAAGACCGCATCAGAGACCAGGTTATCGCCGGTCTCTCTAACGAGCGGCTCCAGCGGAAGTTGGTAGCCAGACCCACGATGGACCTCGCTCAACTCACGTTAGAGATCATGGCCTACGAAGACAGCCACCGTGAGGGCTCACCGGAGTACAGAAACAGCCCGGCCGGTTCAGTCCACCACGCCGGGGAACCGGACGACGAGCAACCAGGGACCTATACCGGCGTCGACGACATCATGTCCCGCTTCAGCAAAATGAGCGCCGACCACGGAAAGAACCGCAGGCCATTCAGGCCAGCCGGTCCGGGCCCAAGACCCACCGCCACAGGGCCAAAACCGAAGTGTGCCAGCTGCGGCGGGGCTCACGCCAGAGCCACATGCCGTTTCAGAAACGCCAAGTGCCACGGATGCGGGAAGACCGGGCACATTCGCTCCGCGTGCCGCAGTTTGAACCGGGAAACCCTCCACGAGCTTGAGGAAATTCCAGCAGGTAGGACCAGGGTCCCTTCCCCCGCCAAAGAAATTCCCCAGCCCTCAGTCTTGTCCATTCGAGCCAAACAAAAAATCTCGCCCATCCATCAGTTACAACCCAAAATTAAGATTTGGGTTAAAATTCAAGGGGTGCCCTGCGAAATGGAGGTCGACTCCGGTTCCTCTGTTTCAATAATGTCTTGGGACACTCTCAAAAAAATTGGGTTTAAAAATAGACGCCGTATTCCCCTGCAGCCCTCCAAAATTCTCCTCGCAGATTTCCAGGGGGCCGCTATCCAATTAAAGGGGCAGGCACACGTAAAAGTAGAATACAAAAAATTCCTTGGGCATTTAACGATCCAGATCACTGAGGCACCCAGGTCCACCCTCATCGGGTTAGACTGGTTCGAGGCTCTGGGCATCCACCTGGAGGGCACCAACCGCATACAATCCCGAACATTAGAACAGGTCTGCCAGGCGTTCGCGGACGTTTTCGACAGAACGCTTGGCAAATATACAGGCACCCCTATAGACCTCAAATTAAAACCTGAGGTAGGTCCAATCCGCATCAAGGCAAGAAGGGTCCCTTTTGCACTGAAACAAAAAATCGAGGCCGAATTAGACCGTTCAGTCAGCCTTGGGGTCCTGGAACCAACAGACGGGGGAACCTGGGAAACTCCCATAGTCACACCAGTTAAACCAAATGGGGATGTGAGAATATGCGCGGATTATAAAGCAACTCTAAACCGCGCATTAAATCTCCATGCATACCCAGTGCCTGCAGTCAGGGACGTGCTGTCAGAGATAGGGTCCGGCTCAATATTCGCCAAACTCGACCTAGCGCATGCCTTCCTTCAGCTACCTGTTACCCAGGAAACAGCTGAAGCCCAAACCATTGTCACACACCGCGGCACTTTCAAAGTAAACCGCCTCCAATTCGGCATCTCAGTGGCTCCTGGCATCTTCCAGGAAGTCATGGAAAAAACCTTAAAAGGAATCCCAGGTGTCTGCCCCTATTTCGATGACATACTCATCGCTGGGGAATCAGAAAACAATTTAGCAGACAGGCTACAAGAAGTATTATTAAGATTTAGGAAAGCGGGGCTAAAACTCAAACGTGAAAAATGTTCCATAGGCGTCCCATCTGCAGATTTCTTAGGCTACAAAATTGACTCGCAGGGAATCCACCCCACAAACTCAAAAATCCTTGCTATCAAAGCCGCCCCTACCCCAAAAAATAAAACCGAGCTCCAAGCTTTCCTTGGACTTTTAAATTTTTATCATGCCTTCCTACCAGGGAAGGCAACCATCGCAGAACCCCTCCACAGGCTGCTCGATAAAGGGGCAGTCTGGCAGTGGACAACAGCCCATGAAAACAGTTTTAAATCACTCAAACAAATGCTTTCCAGCAACGCCACTATTTCCCACTACAAAGAAGACAAACCTCTCTGCCTAGCCTGCGACGCATCCCCATATGGGATCGGAGCAGTTTTAAGCCATTTAGACAGCAACGGCACCCAAGCCCCGGTGGCATACTATTCCAGAACTCTTTCCAAAACGGAAAGAAACTATGCCCAGATAGATAAGGAAGCCCTGGCAATTGTGGCGGGAATAAAAAAATTTCACGATTACCTTTACGGCCACCCCTTTGTGATTTACACAGATCACAAGCCACTGTTAGGACTATTTACCTGGGACCGTCAAACCCCCCAAATCTTATCGCCCAGGATGTTGCGCTGGACAACATTCCTCGCAGCATATTACTACCAACTAATATACAAGCCAGGACACCAAATGTGTCACGCTGACGGCCTCAGCAGATTGCCCCTACCCCACACAGAACCAGACCCGGCCCCAGCAAGCAACATCCTAGCTATTCAAGAACTCCAAGAATGCCCACTGACAGCGAACGATATCGCTGCCGCAACTTCCCAAGACAAAATACTTAGCAGAGTGTTAGCATGGGTACACACTGGCTGGCAAACCTCCTGTCCAGGCACAGAATTTCAGCCGTACTTCTCTAGGCAAAATGAGCTAACGTCACACTTGGAATGTTTGCTCTGGGGATGCAGGGTAATCGTACCACTCAAACACAGACCAAAAGTACTGCACACTTTACATGAGGGCCACCCGGGCATAGTAAAAACAAAAGCCCTGGCCCGCAGCTACGTCTGGTGGCCGGGAATAGACCAGGACATAGAAAAACACATCGCTGGTTGCTATTTGTGCCAAGAATCCCGCCCACTCCAACCCAGAGCTCCAATTCACAAATGGGAACTCACAAAAAACCCCTGGTCCCGCATCCACATTGATTATGCCGGACCTTTCCACGGGCAGGTCTTCCTCATAGTTGTAGACAGTTATTCCAAGTGGCTGGAGGTTCTCCCGGTTCACAGCACAACGTCTGCCGCAACCATCCAAGCCCTCAGGGGAATCTTCGCAACACACGGTCTCCCCGACGTTATTATATCAGACAACGGCCCTCAATTTGCTTCTCATGACTTTCAGATCTTCACGAGGAGCAATTGTATTAGGCACTCGACATCGGCTCCCTTCCACCCATCGTCCAACGGCCTTGCGGAGGTTATGGTGAGGACCACCAAAGACGCCCTCAAAAGAATCATCTCGGGAAACTGGCACCGTCGCTTGGCACAATTTCTCTTAGCCCACCATGCTACGCCTTGCACCTCCACCGGCAAAAGCCCGGCCGAACTTCGATGGGGTCGCCGCCTGGTGACAAGGCTCGACAGACTCCACCCCGACAGACCGGCAGCCGAATTGACACCAAACGCCCAGCCTAAAACATTCACCAAAGGTCAAAAAGTTTGGTCTCGAGATTATGGGGGAAGGGATAAGTGGGTTCAGGGGGTTATCCTGGACCAAACAGGACCGTTATCATATACAGTGGACACTGGGACTGGACTTACACAACGCAGGCACACAGATCAGCTCCGACCCAGGTCACCACCCAACCTCCCTCTGCAACCGACTCTGGGTGAGCCTGCGCCAGCCGACACCCCCGGGCCCGATGGATTTTTCCCTCCCCAGGACCCACAACCGCCTGCCGAATTCCACCCAGAAATAACTCCTCCGGCTTCGCAACCCGAAGGAAGCACCCCCCGCCTCCGACGATCTAGCCGAGCCAGAAGACCCCCCCGCATACCTCGCGGACTTTGAATGGAAGGGAAACCCGCCGACTGCCACAACCCCTGTTAACAATACTTGTTTAAAACGTTCAATTGTTGTTACGAATAACATACCTGTTCAGGGGGGGGAAAGGGGGTGAATCATATCTGGAAACCGAGGGTTTCCAAGCCGCAAGTAAAAAGCCGGGCCGGCGGACATTTGACAGTTGACAGCTGTCAAATGGCTGCCCGAAGCAACAACGCATGCGCACCGCCCCGCCGGCCGCCATTCCCGATGACAGCTGTCAAAAGGCTGCCGGGGGCCCAACGCGCACGCGCCGGATTTGACAGTTCCGGGAACTGTCAAATCCGCAGTCCACACTTTGGTCCTCCGAACTGAGCTAAGCGCTCAGCTGAGAGGAATTCCCTGACAGCCGCCGAGCTGTCAAAGTTCCGCTAGCCGATTGGCCGTTCTCCGAGCGGCGGGAAAAATACTGTTACCTGATTGGTTATGTTTTCTGACAGTTCCCTATATAAACCCGGGTTGTTTTGACAGTCAGCTGCCGGGAGCTGAACCGAATAAACTTATGAATCTTTGCCTACGGTCTCGCGTCTGTCTTTGTAAAGACAATTTAAAGGCAGAAACCAATAGACCATGAATTCTACCCCCACCTTGGACACAAAGCCAGCTAGATGACCTTTGATTAGTTATTTTCTGTCAGCCCTAGGAAGGAGGCAGTGGCAACCACTTCTAAAAAATTTTACCAATAAAACTGAAGGGACTTTTCCAGGCATCACATATGGTTAAATGGAAGAAGGAAAAAAATAGGTGCCAACATGTATCTATGATATTTGTCTTATAATTGTGTCCCATCTATACAAGTCTATTGAGTCTTGATAGCTCCCACTTCTGTTCTTCCCACTTACTCTCTCTAGAAATTCAGATATCACTAAAAATATTTTTCACAAAGGTGTCTACGGAGAGGGGGAGGGGGAGCAAAATGAATGTCATGACATTGTGATGCCCCAACTCCTTTTCTATGTGCACATATTTACATAAGAGACATAGCTTGCATTGCGACATTGCAATGCTCCTTCATCATTTTGATGAAACTGTCAGATGCTTTGGACTTCTGTTCGGGGAGGAAACAAATCTTCATCATGATACAAAGTAGGGATGGTCTTCCCTGAGGAAAGCATTCCATAACAATAGCAACACAAACCAAAAAGGGTATCTCCATCTTATAGAATTGCCAAACCTTTAGTCAGTCCTGGAAAAGAAATTGAATACCTGGTTAAAAAATGAAAGATAATGCCACAATTGCATCCTGTCATGCTCCTTTGAATAAAATTTTGGAGTTAACTTTGGCAGCCATAGACGTTCAGAAGATAATCAGCACGGCCATCCATTTAAAATTGGTGCAACATTTTAAAAGCCTCCATGATCTTACTATTAACCTAAAATAAAAATCAACCTCAGCAAAATTGTAGACATACGTACAATCATGTCTGCTTTTCCTCCCTTCTCTACATCTTTAAAGCAGTGATCCATTTACCTCACTGAACAAAATATATTATAGGCACCTATTTAGTATGAAGGATTGTAGCTGCCAGCAACTTATTTTCCATGTGACAATTCCATCCAAACACCTCCTTGGTTTTGCAATAAAATGAATGAGGTTTATTTGGTGAAGAAACTGCTCTCTGCTTTAAAAAGAAGAAGAAGGCAGAAGAAGCCAATTTTTTAAGCTATCTTACAAGACAAAGTTATAATTGCTAACAAAGGACAAAGGAAGCATTAGTGATTGAAACAATCTCGACTACTTTCTTAATTTAGATAATACTTGCTTCTCGGTTCTTCTCTCTCCCCCTTATTTTATGTTATGTTGAATCTTTATATCAATGCCCCAAATATTTTGTCCATCAAAAAAACACCTTGATTTAATAAATTTCTAACATTTAAGACCACTTTAGCTGAATCCAGATGAACTATGTTTTTATCAGTGAAAATAATCAAGAAAGGCCTGCTGTCACAACATTGCACCAAACATTTCTATTATACAACCTTAACAACAATTTGAACAATAAAGCCTACATTTGAATCTCTTAAGAAAAAAAAGCAATGCAATTTTGTGGAGGTTTTAACATTGGACAAGATATGTGTTGTAATTCAAGAGCCATCTAAAGAGGTAAAAAGGAGAAAGATTCAGAAGAGAAGAATTATAATTTATCATTAAATAATTATGTTTATGGCAACAAGACATTGTACTTAAATTCAAATAGAATACTGTAAATTTCAGGTGTCATTGTTTAGAACAGAACAGAACAGAATAGAATAGAATAGAATAGAGCTGGAAGGGACCTTGGAGGTCTTCTAGTCCGGTCCCCTGCTCAAGCAGGAGAACTTATACCTTCTCAGACAATTGACAATTGCCTAGCCTCTTCTTAAAAATCTCCAGTGATGGAGCGCCTATGATTTCTGAAGGCAAGCTGTTCCACTGGTTATTTGTCCTCACTGTCCAGGAAGTTTCTCCTTAATTCCAGGTTGCTTCTCTCTTTGCTTCTTCTCTCTCAGTTTCCAACCATTGTTTCTTGTCCTGCCCTCTGGTGCTTTGGACAATAATGTGTCCCCCTCTTTTCTGTGGCAGCCCCTCAAATACTGGAATACTGCTAGCATGTCTCCCTTATTCCTTCTTTTCTTTAGACTAGCCAAACCCAAGCCCTGCAGCCCTTCTTCGTATGTTTTAGTGTCCAGGCCTTTGATCATCTTAGTTGCTCTTTTCTGTTTTTTTCCAACTCTCAACATCTTTTTTGTAATATGGTGACCAAAATTGGTTGCAGTATTCCAGGTGTCGTCTTACTACAGTTTTATAAAGCAGTACTAATACTTCATGTGATCTTGATTCTATGCTTCTGTTTATATAACCCAGGATTGTATTAGCTTTTTTGGTTGCTGCTGCACACTGCTGGCCCATAGTCAAGTGATCATCCACTAGGACTCCAAGGTCCCTCTCACAGTTACTGTTTTTGAGACAGGTCTCACCTAACCTGTACTCGTACCTTTGATTTTTCCTGCCTAAATGTAAAACTTTGCTTTTTTCCACATTGAAACTCATTTTGTTGAATAGGGTCCATTGTTCAAGTTTGTCAAGATCATTTTGGATCCTGAGTTTGTCTTCTGGGGTGTTGGCTACTCCGGCCAGTTTAGTGTCATCTGCTAATTTGATGAGTTCCCCTTCTATTCCTTCATCTAAGACATTTATGAAAATATCGAAGAGTACTGGGCCTAAGACGGAACCTTGTGGTACCTCACTGCTTACTTTTCTCCATGTGGGTGTAGTGCCATTAGTAGGACTACTGGATGAGTATGGTTTGGCATCCAGCTACAGATCCATCTGGTGGTGATGTTGTCTATTCCACCTTTTTCTAGCTTACCAAGGAATAGGTTGTGGTCTACTTTATCAAATGCCTTACTGGAATCTAAACATACTACATCCACAACATTTCACTGGTCTACTTTATCAAAGAATGAAATAAGATTGGTTTGGCATGATCTGTTTATAACAAACCTGTGCTGGCTACTAGTTATAACTTTGTTTGCTTCTAGTTGTTCGCAGATCTGTTTTTTTATTATCTTTTCTAGGATCTTCCCAGGTATTGATGTTAAACAGATTTCTCTATCTGTAAGTATTTTAGCATACAATAATTTCATAAATTCATTTCTCCTGCTTAGAATTAACCTTTGAAAATCTACAATCTTGATAACCATCCCTTTCAAATATACTCAACTAGCAGCCATTAATGTACCACAACATTTATTTGCTTGTTTGCTTATTTACTTACTTAGATTTATTGTTACTGCCAAACTCTAATGGATTCTAGTAGGATACACTCACACACACACACACCCAAATCTATAAAAACAGAGAGCCTGTTCTAAAATCAACACACACATCAATACACACACAAACACACACACACAAAAAATGAAAAATGGCTGGGATAGATGAAAAAAGGGACATCAGAAGTTTATGCTAAAGCATACATTATCCCAACAGGGTCAACTAAGCATGAATGTCATCCCAGTTTCCCAGCTAAAACAAGAAGGTTTTATATTGGGAAGACCCATCAGGCAGAACATCACTTTGGTAACAACAGCAAATACACCATTTCATACTGCATGGGAAAAGACAACAGTAAACCACTTCTGTATTTTTTATCAAGAAAACAGACAGAGTAAAGTGATTGATGATATGGAGCCAGATGATGTGTCCTTCAGATCAGATGGCACTCCAGATGCTACTGAGAAAGACCTGAGGATCTTTTGGAGTACTACTGGTGATTATGACATGGTGAGATGAAAGCTTTTGGGATGTCTACTTGTGGATGTTGCCATGCAAGAAAAGAAAATCTGAATCTGCCAAGATAAAATTACAGTGGGAATGTAGAACATTAGAAGCATGAACATTGTGAAAGATGAAAGGAGTTAGGCATTGTATCTTATATATCAGTGAATTCATATGGACTAAAATTGGACACTTTCAGTCAGAAGATCATACTGTTTACTATCAGCACACACTCACACACACACACACACACACACACAGAGAGAGAGAGAGAGAGAGAGAGAGAGAGAGAGAGAGAGAGAGAGAGAGAGAGAATGGCATTGCTTTCATAATCAAGAAGGATATAGAACATGATTACAGCGCAACCAATGACCAAATAACATCAGCTAGACTTCATGAACAACCCTTTAATAGGAAAATTATCCACGTTTACATTCTAACCATTGATGCAGAAGAAGAGGAAATTGATAAATTTTATTGTCAAGTTCAATCAGAAATTCACATAACGTGCTAGCAAGATGTACTGCTATAGTTGGAGGATGTCAAAGCTGGAAATATTAAGGAGGAAAATGTAATTGAACTGCATGGCCTAGGAAACAGAAAAAAGCAGGAGAGCAATTGATCAATTTCTGCCAATCCAATTATTTCTTTATTGCTAACACCGTTTTCAAACAACCAAAATGATGCTGATATACAAAGATGTCACCAGACAGAGTACACAGAAATCAAACTAACCACTTTGGTAGAACGAGTTGAAAGAATTCAGTTATTACAGGAAAGATTTAGCCAGAAACGACAGTATGAAACAGATAATGAACTGCTGAAAGGAACAGCAGCAGAAAAGGAATATATATAATTTCCAATCAAACTACAACAACAAATCTGAAAAACATAAAGGCCAACAGATTGGAAGAGATCAGCCTACATAACAATACCCAAGTAGCCTTGGTGGAGCAGTGGGCTAATGCCTCCTTAAGTAACACCAGCTGCCTGCAATTAGTGCAGGTTCGCATCCCACCAGGCTCAAGGTTGACTCAGCCTTCCATCCTTCCGAGGTAGGTAAAATGAGGACCCAGATTGTTGGGGGCAATAAGCTGACTTTGTAATAATGCCGCTTGGGGTGTGTGTGAAAGCCCTAATAAGCAGGCATATACATAGAATGAAGGCTACTGCTAAGCTTGTAAGCCGCCCTGAGTCTTCGGAGAAGGGCGGGATATAAATGGAATTAAAATAAATAAAAATAAATAAATACCAGAGAAAGAAGACTCATCCAACTATTGTAAAATGCCCTTAATTTCACAGGCAAGAAAAATAATTCTTAGGGTCATCTAACACAGGTTAAAGCCCTACAAGGCAAGAAAGATGCTAGATGTTGAAGCCATTTTTTGAAAAGGCCAAAGTACAAGAGTCTTTACATGTACAGCATTGCTGATGTATGCTGAATAACTGAAAAATCCAAATAATATTTTTTTTAAAAAGTATGTGATTCCTTAGTTATAAAACAGCTTTAGATTCTATTGATCACATCAAACTGTGAAATATGCTTATTAAAATGGAATGATAGAACATCAAATTGTCATCATACAAAACCTAAATACATATTGGGAAACCACAATCCAGATAGAAAATAGTTAGATCACGTTTTTATGTGTATGTCTGGCACACTTAAAAATATTCAAAAAAAGACAGAAAGGTGCAAACACCTAAAGCTTAAGTTGAGAAGGTTGTCATATAAAACTTCATCTTATTTTTGTAGCATGAATGAGCTGAATATCCAGCAATTTCCTTAGAAGAGGAAAATTGCAAAAATATACCTGAAATCTGAAATACCATACAGCATTTTTGTCTAACTTTTTGAGCTTTATATGCTGTCTCCAAGCATGATTAAGAGCATACTGGGAAACTAAAATATCTTCCTGTGTATATTAGATACATTTTTATGGAATGAGGCTCATGGCTAAGCAGAAATAAAAGTTGCAGACCAGATCACTGTCAGTGCTAAGACACTTTTAAAAAATCTCCTTTTACAGATGGATATTTAAACTTTATTTTTGCTACTAAATTCCATCAGTCCATTTCAATGATATGTTACCTAGTCTATGTTAAAGTTTAGTTCATCAAGTAATCTTAAAGGAAGAAGGAAAAGGTTCCTAGAAGAAAATTACTATTGTGAATGATGAATCGACAAAAAAATTCTTGCACAAATCCCTTTTAAATGAGGAAGGTTTTGTTGAGGGGGAGAGGGGAAGGAATGCAATTTTTGAGCAACAAACCAAAACAAATAAATGCAATAGTTTCTTTTGGCAAAGAATGCTGAGTCTTAGTGTGTAGAGTAGTAAACAAAAATCCATTTTATTCTAGGTGTGATATGCAAAGGCACTGACATTTAAATTTGAAAATCAATTTGTAATGACACTTGTTGGATTATTCTAATTGATGACTTTTTTTGTTAAAATTGAGCGCAAACAGGCAATAGCGGGTCAATACCAAATTACAAACAGTAACAAAGTCTGCTGACCTTGAGCTTAACAACATCAGTATGCAGACAGTAGGCAGAGGGTTTTTAAGCAGGCTGTTTTAAGGCAGCTTTGCTCAACTTAAGATTTATTGTTGTTCACTGGGGTCCCAACATATCTAAAAGTATTAATTTAGTTTGTCCAAGTTCATTTGGAAGCCTAATTTTTTTCAATTTGACAAAAGTAGCTACCTCATATATATATATCCATGATGGAAAGACAGTTATTTTTTAACCCATATTTTTAAATGTTATTTTATCCATGTATTAATGAATGAGAATCATAAAATCATAGAATTGGGTAAAATCTTAGAGATCATCGAGTCTAACCCCTTACTCAGGATCCAATTTAGCACCTGTAAGAGATGATCATTGAATCTCTGCTTGAAGATCTGCAGTGATAGAAAAATCACCATTAGATATGGCAACCATGATTTACACCTTAACAATCTGAAAGTGCTTACTAACATCTTGTCTGAATCTACTTGCTTGTAGTTTTTAATCCTTTCATAGAATTCTAGGGCATAGAATCTTAATCATCAACAACAACAACAACATCAAATGAGGAATCTTTTTTTTTAAAATTCCATTTATATCCTGCCCTTCTCCGAAGACTCAGGGCGGCTTACAAGCTTAGCAGTAGCCTTCATTCTATGTATATGCCTGCTTATTAGGGCTTTCACACACACCCCAAGCGGCATTATTACAAAGTCAGCTAAACAGTTCAACTGTTTAGCAGTGACATCAGAATGGACTTTGGACTTCGAAAATGTGCTATATTATCCATGCAGTGAAGAAAAATGGGGAAAATAGAATGGAAGTATTATGAAAGCACTAGCAAAGAATGACGGTTACAAATACCTAGGCATATTGGAAACAGATAACATCTTGAATGGAAAAGTCAAAGAGTCAACACAAAAGGAATACATCAGGAGAGTCCATAAAATACTAAAATCAAAGCTGAATGCTGGAAATATAATTAAAGCCATTAATACATGGGCAGTTCCAGTGATACACTATCCAGCTGGAATTATCTATTGGACTTTGGCTGAATTAGAACACCTAGACTGGAAAATGTATAAACTTTTAAATATACACCACGCTCTACATCCACGAAGTGACATCGACAGGTTGTACCTGCCAAGAAGAATAGGGGGCAGAGGGCTACTGCAAATCCACCAAACTGCAGAAGAAGAAAAACGAAGTTTGAATCACTATGTAAATCAAAGTACAGAAAAATTGCTGCAGGCTGTAAAAACAGAGAGCATTATAAAAATAACAGAAAGAAAGGCAGAATATAAGGGAAAATGGCTGGATGACAGATTAAATAGATGGAAAATCAAAGCTTTGCATGGACAGCATTTGAAAAATATTGAAGGAAAATGTGATAACAACCTGACATGGGCATGGCTTAAGATGGGAACCATCAAGAAAGAAATGGAAGGTTTAATACTGGCTGCTCAAGAACAAGCACTACAAACTAATGCCATGAAAGCGAAGATACAAAAATCCACTGACAATCCAAATTGCCGACTTTGCAACAACAAAGTTGAAACTGTTTCACATTTAATATGTGAGTGCAGCAAAATCACGCAAACTGATTACAAAGCTAGACATGATCGCGTTGCTAAACTGGGCATTGTGTAAAAAATATGACTTGCCTGTGTCCGAAAAGTCATGGGAACATAGGCTGGAAAAAGTTGTTGAGAATGAGAGGGTGAAGATCTTGTGGGACTTCCAAATACAGACAGATCACCATTTGGAACACAACATGCCAGATATTGCAGTCATAGAGAACTGAAGCGTACAGTTGATTGATATCGCTGTACCAGGAGATGCCAGAGTCGAAGAAAAAAAACTGGAAAAAATTATGAAATGCCGTAACCTGGCCATCGAAACTGCGCAATTATGGATGAAATGTGTAACAGTGATACCCATTGTCATCGGGGCACTGGGAACTATGTCCAAAAACTTTGCAAAATACATCAAAAAATTGCAGCTTCCTGCAATAACTCCAGCAAAGCTACAAAAAACTGCATTACTTGGAACATCTTACATTTTAAGGAGATACCCATGTCAAACATTAGTGCCAGTCAATTTGAATGTTCAGTTGACTGAGTTTCATGTTTTATGAATAAAAGTTTTATAATAATAATAATGTTGGAAGGGACCTTGGAGGTCATCTAATCCAACACCTTGCTCAAGCAGGAGTCTCTATACCATTTCGGACAAATGGCTGTCCAGTCTCTTCTTAAAAGCTTCCAGTGTTGGAGCATTCACCACTTCTGGAGGCAGGTTGTTCCACTGGTTAATTGTTCTAACTGTCAGGAAGTTTCGCCTTAGTTCTAGGTTGCTTCTCTCCTTGATTAGTCTCCATCTGTTGCTTCTTGTCTTGCCTTCAGGTACTCTGAAGAATAACTTGATTGCCTCTTCTTTGTGGCAGCCCCTGAGATATTGGAACACTATCATGTCACCCCTCATCCTTCTCTTCATTAGACTAGACCAGGGTGCCTACCCATGGACTAGACATACCCAATTCCAGCAACCGTTCCTTGTAAGTTTTAGCCTCCAGTCCCCTTGGAGGTCTTCTAATCCAACCCATTGCTCAAGGCAGGAGATCTTGTACCATCCTGGACAAAGGTTGTCTAATCTTTTCTTTACTTCCAGCAATGGTTACAGCAACAGCTTCCAATGCTTCTAATCCTGCCCTTGGAGCAATAAAGACTAAATCCACCCACTTTTATGTGTGATAACCATTTAGATATTTGGAGAATGAAATTCAGAAGCTGAAATAAATACTAAAAACAGGATAAATATCAATATTTAACAAGGTGGACAAATAATTGTAATTTTGGCCCTTCTGTTTTAATGTAGGGAAGAGACTTCATATATTAATAAATACTATGCAGTAAAGAATGTGCTTGAAATGGAGAACCCAAAAGAAGTTAATTTATTCTAAATGATTTACTGTTATTCATTTATACTTAGAAAGGCCATAGAACACCACGTAACACTTTATCATTTATGGTAAGACTAGATAGTAGCTGATATCAGCTGAAGATGATAATATAATGGTGTTTGGGCTTATCAGAAAGAGAATAGATCCTAGAAATCTTGATTAGCAACCCCTGCTCCCTTGTAATGAGTTTCCAGATCAGCAGGGGTGAAATTACATGCCAAAATAACATATAAATTATTCCTTGTTTAAACAGGGGTTTCCTCTAGGCTGATACCTATTTGCAGGTCATGAAGTTTCTACTTAAATATATTACTGAACAAAACCTTGCATTTACTTGGTATAAATAAACTTGGCTGTGGAGTCTTAGTTTAGGAACTGCTGATCAGCCACATAGAAGAGTAGAAAAAATTGTATTGCTAGCTACTGAGCATGCAGTGCTGCTCTGTCAATCTTGTTCAATGTATTAGTCAAACAAATAGTTTTTGACCAGCATATAAGATAGCTATAAAAACTAATACAGATTGGCAAAATGACAATCAGTAATAAATCATACCCCATGAATGCCTTCCTCAATTTCTACATAGCAAATCTGGTCTTTCTAAGTCAATTTCCTCTAACATCCCGATATGTCAGCACTACAAGTCCAAGTATTCTCATGTAGGTTGAGTACTCATTTCTCTAGTCTGGAACAAGCCAGAAGTTAATGCAGCCAGAAAAGTTAGAGACTTCTTGAATCTCTCAAACCCTTTGCTTTCTTCTGACCAGGCACAGACTGGGTGAGACTTTGGACCAGGGATTGTCAGGTAGGATGATAGTTATCACTTTCTTCATTTCATTGTTCTTGTTTCATGGCCTTAGATGGAAAGAGAAAGAGTCTAGAAAGCAGACTAGTATGTTTGGTCTAATTCAAGATGAGAATTTTGAGAAGCTGAGCTCTATGTCAGACGGCTTTGGAACTGTCAGCAAAAAAGCTATTGAACTTTCCTAAGAAAATCAGAGGGACGCGGTGGCTCAGTGGGTTAGGACACTGAGCTTGTCAATCAGAAGGTCGGCAGTTCGGCGGGTCAAATCCTGAGTGCCGTGCAGCAGAGTGAGCGTCTGTTACTCGTCCCAGCTTCTGCCAACCTAGCAGTTCGAAAGCACGTAAAAATGCAAGTAGAAAAATAGGGACCACTCCGGTGGGAAGGTAACAGCGTTCCGTGCGCCTTTGGTGTCTAGTCATGCCGGCCACATGACCATGGAGTCGTCTTCGGACAAGCGCTGGCTCTTTGGCTTTGAAACGGAGATGAGCACCGGCCCCTAGAGTCGGAAACGACTAGCACGCATGTGCGGGGGAACCTTTACCTTTACCTTTAAGAAAATCAGATGTTCCAGTCTCCAAGAAGAATTTAGAGGTATCAGAAAAATTAGCAGGTGAGCATTCAATTAAGATCTGAGGAACTGCATGACTAAGAGCAGGGGTCTTCAAACTTGGCCCTTTAATGACTTATGGACTTCAACTCCCAGAATTCCTCAGCCAGTCATGCTGACCCCTGGCTAAGAGGCTAATAAACTTGCCCTGCTAAGATTTTGGCTTAGTGATATCTATGGATCACAGATGGTTAAACTGATGAAAACATTTTGCATTATAGCTGCACTAACCTTGCCTCTCTTCTACATTTGTTGGGGTACGGTACACATGCCCCAAAAGGGAGGAGCACTGTGATGTCATTCTGATGAAAGAAATGAGACTCTTGCAACATTTAAATTTGGGCTACATCAAGGCACACTACTTTAGTAGCTATTGCTACTTTATTCTTTGGTGGGACCAAACCCTAATATTTATTATAATAAATATTAAAATATAATATTTATATTTTATAGGGCTGGGCAAAGTTTCAAAGGAGCCCTTTGATTCAGCAAAGAGTTGATTTCTCACTGAAAGGTTTCTTAATGAAGTTGGGGGGTGGGAGTGTGAAGGTAGTCAGTGGAGTAACAGGCTTTCTGAGACTATGAGTAGCCAGTCAACTAGTACTTTGTTTTTTTCCAGCATTCAACTTCTTTATTAGGGTCTCATGGTAATGATATTACAGACTTCTGGGCAGAGTACAGGGGAGTTCCATTCAATTCTCAGCATTCTAAATATAGGATAAAGTCTGCCCTTATATTTATATTCCACATGATTGGGACAGGTTTCGGTCTTTTAACTAAGATTCATCAAGATGTGTGTGTGTGTGTGTGTGTGTTTTCTTTTACTACTCTAAAAGTAAGGTTGAAGTGGCATGGCTGCAAATACCAGTATCCCTGTGGCACTGTATCTCACTATGCCATCCAGCTTCCACTAAATATTGTTAAACAAGCCACCAACTTGATATAATTTAATCTTCTAGTGGTGAAACTTCCTGGTACCCAAGCCAGGCTGAGAGGAAACTGCTTCCAGAGAGGTGGAGCACCACGAAATCATCCTTTTTCTTTATGGGCTTTGTTCCATGTAAGCTCTTCAGCTTGAAGCATGCTTCTTTGCTTTTAGATCGCATTGATTTATTATTTCCAAGTAATTTTTCATATGAATGCCCTGTTTATTTGCCACCACTTTAACCTATGTTGTGATTTTATATAATCTACAAAATCCTGAAAACTTTCCATCTGAGTTAGTTTATGGGAGAATTAAAGGGAGACTTTATTTTCATTCACCATCTGTTCAGTGAATTTTGTGAAATTTATAAGGATGTAAATAACCACATTGTGTAAGCCTTCAAGTTATTATGGAGAAAGCTAGATTCATTGTTCTCTCAAGTGTGCGTTTTACTGCTTAGCTGATGCTTTCCATGACATGTGGCAAAAGAGGAAAATGAACTTTTCACTGCTATTTACTCGGTTTCATCAATCATATGAAGAGTGCTTAAAAATGAATACAATCATTTAAGTGATTAATTCTTCATTTCTAAATCTATCACCAACTACCACAGCAAAAACAAAACGAAATTGCTTCTTTCAACTAAGGATTCATTTCCTATATTCTCTTTTTTTTCCTATATGGAAATACCTGAAAAAGACATGCAGGTCCCTCTAAATGACAACCAGATGGGCATTGCATATCTTTTGCTGTTCATGTGTAATGCTTTGTCTTTGTAACATAGATTGCCTATATTACAGTCAACTTTGGCATGGTCCTTCTGTTGATCATGGATAGGCAACCTTGTTTCTTTCAGATGTTTTAGACTTCAACCGTTACCTCTGTTGTCCCAGGTACCACCTATTCTATAGTTGTGCATTTGATTTCTCCTGCCTACGTGCAGGGCCTTGCTTTTCTGACCACTGAAATGCATCTTGTTGGATAGGGCCTAATGTTCAAGTTGGTCTATCTTCTAAAGTGTTGGCAATTCCCCCAGTTTGGTGTCATCTGTAAATTTGATGACGTCCCCTTCTATCCTCTCATCCGAAGTCCAAGTACACTATTGTATTGGTTTCTTGTAATTATCTGCTAAGCTTGTAAGCCGCCCTGAGTCTTCGGAGAAGGGCGGGATATAAATGGAATTTAAAAAAAAATCTTGTTCATTTATAGATGCTCACACATCCATTGCTTGGTTATCTTTTTCAGGATATCCCCAGGGATTGGTGTCAATCTGATTTGTCTGTGGTTTCCTGGATCCACTTTTTCCCCTTTTTGAAGATTAAAAGCACATCAGCTGGTCCTCTCTTGTTCTGGAGTATAGTTTCTGGTGGGTATTTCTAATCACTTACCAGACTTCAGGCATCTACAAGTATGTTAAATGAATCCATTTGCCAGGCAAACAGAAGGAGTATTTCTGGCATTGACAGTCCTAGATTGAGCGCATGAGGAAGCTGGGCACTGCACAGAAATTTGTTCCAATCCTTTTTCAATCTACTTTTCATCTAGGAAGAATCATCCTAAGTTCATGGCCATCTTCTATTTGGCAACTATGATAGTTAATAAACGAAATAATGCAACATATTGTAAAGCAAGACATTTCAATGAAAGACTTCAGAAAGAAAGACAAGGAAATGTATCTAAAGGGGAATAATAGTGTCACAGTGCACACAGGTTATACATATTAGGTCTAACAAAGAGGACAACAAATTGTTCTTCTCTGCCACTAGAATGAGATTTTATTTTTACAGCAGTGAACTGAACATTATTCATTCGAAGGACAAGCTCTGAAAGTTCAAATAAGTAGGAAAAGTGGAAGCCCTCTCTGATATATCAAGATAGACAGATGAATGGCCAGCAAGATTTATAGATCTTGTGCACATTGACAGAATGGGATGGCAGTGAACTGCTAACAATTTACAGTTGCTTATTTTGTACCAAAAAAAGCAAAATGGAACTAGAGTAGAAAATATAATTGCTATTGCGATCCTTTCTATGATCATAAGGCTATCAAAATATAAAGCATGACAAGGGAGTAGTTCATTCATGTGTTGGTTTTCCAACTTTATGCTTTAGGCCTTTTTCTATTTTCTTTGCTTCTTGAGTAGCACCAAGCAGAGCTGGTTTATTTTTGCTTAATGTCATTCTTCCATGTTTCTTCATAAGTATATTCCGTCTTAGTTGTTACCAGTTTTTTTTAAAATTGCTAGACATTTGCATTATTTTAATTCTGTTTCATCAAATATATGTCTGGTATATATTATATTTGTATACATTATTTCTCAAAAATGAAGAACTATATTGATGGAATATAGTTTCACTCTTTGAAAAAGAGTGTTTTATCTCTGTGTTAGTCCAGATAGGATAAATTAGGTTCATTTAACATTGAAAGTAATCCTCCAATATCATAGTGAAGAACCCTTGTATATCCTATGGATATAAAGCCAACACTGCACAATATCTGACAGAAGTTCCTTCCATAGTCAGCTCTGAATATGTAGGGCAACATTTTCACTTAAAATGTGGAATGGGAAGGGCTCCCATTGGCAGGAAAGTTCATCTTGTCCTGCCTCCATCTCACACCAAGTAGTAAAATACTGGAGCACCTTAAAATCAGCAGTAACCATTATATGACTTTGCTACTGTCCTACACAAAACAAGAAGCAACGGGTGGAAGCTAATTAAAGAGAGATCCAACTTGGAACTAAGGAAAAATTTCCTGACAATGAAACAATTACCAAATAAAACAGCTTGTCTCCCAGAGTTGTGAGTGCTCCATCAATCCAAGAAAAGATTGGATAGCCCTCTGTCTGGATTGGTATACGGTCTCCTGCCACAGGGAGGGGGTTGGACTAGGAGACCTCCAAGGTCCCTTCCAGCCCTATGATTCTATTCTATTCTAAGATCAATTTGAGAGTGTAAGCTCTTTAGTATAAAAGTAATTGCAGGGGGGAAATGAGACAATGGAACTGGCAGCTGATGGGAGGGGCATTTTTTCCTCCTCTTCATTGGTCAGTTGGATTAATTTTCCTTCCTCATTTTACTCAGAAATTTTGGGGAGCTAGAATATAGTAATTGATATGGAAATAAGGTTCTAAGCTCCAATTACAGAGAATTTTGTCTAGTATTTTTTTTAATCTCATTGAGGAACTAGCATTGAAAAGGAAATTATGAACTCAGTTTGAATTAATCCTCTCCCAGAATCTGTTACCCAATTTCCAAAGTTGTCTTTTCCTACAAAAAAAGGCCTATTTTCCATCTCATTTCCAGAATTCTTTAGAATTTCTAACACATCCTTTTTTGATGGAATTGTTTTAATCTTTCCTTACCACTGCAAAGTGGAAGAAGATGCTGATTTGGGTGACAGTACTTTTCAATTAAATTGATCCCCCTGCCATCTCTTGTAAACTTTTGAAAAACTAGAATGGAAAAATTCTCTTCCCATGTCTTTTTTGCCTTGGGATTTAAGCAGACAGCCAGGGATATTGAAGAGTACAGGAGAGATTCTTGTACAATGGAAGGCAAATGCATTAAGGTCAAGATCTTTTCATCCAAGCAAGAGAAATTCAACTAATGTGCTCTTACAAAAAGATTTTCCACCAATTTCATACAGCGAATGATTTGAAAATTGCTAAAAGAATTTTTAGAGTCGCATTAGTCTGAACTAAGGATACATACTTCTTTGTATGCTGATATCCATAAACTGCTATTATGTTATTTATACTGGTTTCCCAATGGGAAAATAAATGGTTTCTCTTAGAACATTTGCTAATTCACAATACTTCTAAAGAAGTGGAAACTAATGCTACTTAGTATTTTCTAAAACATTTCTAACATTACCAAATGTAATCTGGTCCTGTTGAATATTTGATGTGTCAGTGATTTGCCATAATAAATTGATCTTTCTGAGTTAGTAGCAGAATTCATAACAGTCCAAAAATGTTTCCTTTCTTTTCCTAACAGCTCTTCCAATTGGAAAAGTCACAATGTAGACCTGCAGCATAAATTCAGATGGATAAAAATCATTGGCAGAAAACTTTATGCATGTGTTTTCTCATCCAGAATCAGAAATACAAATCATCAACATCATTACAGATTTCTTTCCAAATTGTTAAATAAATAATTTCTAGTTGCACATTTTCAATTAGAGTACAAGTGTGAAATATATGAGTAGGGGGCTGGAAGCTAAAACATATGAAGTATGGTTGTCTATCTAGTCTAGTGTATATCTAGTCTAGTGAAAAGAAGGACTGGGAAGACATGATAGCAGTGTTAAAATATTTGAGGGGCTGCCACAAAGATGGGGGGGACTATTTTCCAAAGCACCAGAAGACAAGACAAGAAACAATGGGTGGAAATTAATCAAGGAGAGAACCAACCTAGAACTAAGGAGAAATTTCCTAACAATCAACTAGTGGAATGGCTTGCCTTCAGAACTTGTGGGTGCTCCATTACTGCAGGCTTTCAAGAAGAGACTGGACAGCCATTTGTCTGAAATGGCATAGGTCTCCAGTTCATGCAAAGGGTTGGATCCAAAATCCCTTCCAACTTTGTTATTTTAAAGCATTAAAGGTATGAAGGCTGATCGGAACTTTCATTTTCCATAGATACAATCAAATAGTAGGAAGGAAGGAAGGAAGGAAGGAAGGAAGGAAGGAAGGAAGGAAGGAAGGAAGGAAGGAGAGAGAGAGAGAGAGAGAGAGATTCTCTAGGTAACTTCATCTATTTCTAATGTTTGGATAGCCTTTTGGACATGTTCAGTTCAGACTATGTAGCTTATATTTCATTGCTTTGCTCCCAGGAGAGATGAGTCAATGATTCAGCATGCTGAACCCCTCTGAAAACAACTCAATCAGAGCCATTTGATTCATAGGCAGTAAATCTTCAGATTCCTCTGCACTGGAGAAAGAAGCAAGATAGCTGTTGTGCAGTGTGGGAAAAGGAAATAATAATATATAATTTCTGGTTCTGTGGCCCTGTTACTATTTCATTGCAATAATCTAATGCATATGATTACAATATACAACACGTTTTTTTAAAAAAAAATAATTTGAAAATAGTTATTTGATGAAAAATCTGTTAATACTATCTGAAAAGAAAACCTACCCAGAAACTGAAGGAAGGAAATGAACGAGCAATTGCTAATTGCTATGCCAAGATCTACTTTAATGATACCATCCCCATTTCCATATACTTGGATGACAGCCACTGTATACTGTGTCCATTGGGGAATGAGAAAACCCTTCAAAATTCTTGCAGATGACTGATCTCAGTTATCTCTAGTCATCTGCAACTGGCACCAAACAGAATTAAGCTTTCAATGTATAATGCCAACAGTGACAGCTGCATCTAACTGGCTCACTGGGGTCAGGAAAACAACACATGCAGATTTTCCAGTGGTTTTTCAAGGAACGCCTTGGACATGTGAATCATTCTTAAGCACAAATACATCTCAGCTCAATTCTCTACTTTTTTTAACCTTTGGGGGAGGCTTAATCATGTTCACTTGTGGTTCTAAAAGCTTGTTTACACAAATCAGGACTTATGAATGATTCTTAAAAGGAAGATATGTTTAAAATGTTCTTTCCACTCACATTTCCCCCTCCTAGTTCCCAGGATCCGCTGATCCCTGTACTTTTTGTTATTAAGCAAAATTCACTACAATTAATGCCTTTATCAATAGCTCAAAATCTGCATAGGTTACATGTGACTAAAGGAAAAACGGTGGTGAAGTTAGATAAACCTATCACAAAGTATAAGAGCAGAGTCATAATAATTGCAATTGCTCATGAAAATTTTTCCAACTAGTTCTGTAATAAGCAGATATAGCTCTCGTGAAAATAGTCAACAGAGTTCTCAGTTTTGTCCAAATAGCACCCCACTGTTTTATTGTGATCAGAATATACATAATGTAGTTATGATCCTGTAATGACTTTGTATCAGTCAAATGCAAGGCAGACTTTGATTTTTCTGCTCTTCTTAACCCTGCATCATATTCTATACCTGATATAGGTTTCTATACCATATCCTATATTCAATTTAAAATTCCTTTATCTCAAAATGAAGCAGTATTTCAGGAGATACAAGGCCTATTGTTGTCAGAAGAGGGGGGGGAATTACATACCTTCCCTTGCATAAGAACCAGTTCTCTATAGCATAAAGTTCACCTCAGTTTTTGTCAGCCCTCCCAGGTAAAACAAACAGGAAACACAACCAGATGAGTTAATTTTACTTTAAGGATACATTAACAGAATCTTGCAAGTTTGACAATACAAATCTCCCACAGTCACTTTTAACAATCTGATACTTTGGGGTGGATCCCTTTTTAAGTTTCTTTTTTTGCCCATTAAGCAGTTGTGGAGGCCTCCCCCTTTTTATCTGATTGTTCCCTAGGCAACATCTCTTCACCTGATCCCCCAAGGTCATTCCCACATGCCATTGCATCTTTATAAAAGCTCAAGCTTCTACTTCATCTCTTCACCGAATCCTGGCAGACCCTTCCCATGATCCTTTCTTTCAAAATTTCACTCTTCACATATCCTGGGAAGAGGGAGGCTACAAAAAGGAAGATTGACATTATGTACAGTTATCTTATTTGAAACTAGGAAGACCGAAGAAGATGGAAGATTAAATATTACTGCCTAATCCTTTTATGATTAAAAACTGAGACTCGGGGATCTTCTCTACTCTTTTGTAATCCCCTCACTGCCCTACTTTTCATTTTTCATAAAAAACTCAGGTAATGCCCCAAAGTAGAGCTATTGTAATAAGGAAAGTCAGGGGCAATCAGTCCCTCAGTTTCTCCTGTTTCAAGCAACTAAACTTGATAGAGAAAAGGGTCTACACATGGGAGTAAAAATATATGCACAAATATCTGCCAGTCAAGTATAATTGGAGGGAGATGCTTGACAATCATCTTCTTCTATTTTATTATTGTCATCTAAAATACCTAAAGGCTACTTTTATAGTAACAAACATCTCAAAAGTATTAGAGTAAGAAAGACAAATTAACACACTATGGAATGAATAAGTGGAAATAAATACTAACGAAAGATTTATAGGTGAGGCCACATGGGAAAAAAAACTAGATGGGGAAAGAGAATGGGCTGCATAAAGAAAGAGTACAGAAAGACCACACATCACTGCATAACATTTTGGATTTTAGAGGATATTTTGAGGGGAGCATATAGCTCCCATGTCAGTATGGATACTTGATGTGGCCTGAGAAACTCTGGGTGACCTTTAGAGGGTAGGGCAGCAACAGAGCTTTCTTGTTTCTCTTTGTTGTTATTGTTGGTCAGTCACTAAGTCGTGTCTTCCACTGTCTCCTGTCCAAATTTATGATCATTGCATTGATGACACTGTCTAACCATTTCATCTTCTGCCATCCCCTCCTCCTTTTGTCTTCAGTTTTTTTCTCTTTGCTTTAATCTAATTATCACTTAAAGGGATGCGGTGGCTCAGTGGGTTAGGACGCTGAGCTTGTCGATCAGAAGGTCGGCAGTTTGGCAGGTCGAATCCCGAGTGCCGTGTAACAGAGTGAGCGCCTGTTACTCGTCCCAGCTTCTGCCAACCTAGCAGTTCGAAAGCACGTAAAAATGCAAGTAGAAAAATAGGGACCACTACAATGGGAAGGTAACAGCGTTCCGTGTGCCTTTGGCATCTAGTCATGCCGGCCACATGACCACGGAGATGTCCTCGGACAAGCGCTGGCTCTTCGGCTTTGAAACGGAGATGAGCACCGGCCCCTAGAGTTGGAAACGACTAGCATGCATGTGCGGGGGAACCTTTACCTTTACCTTTTAATTATCACTCAGAGTTTTGCAGCTCAGATCTGGCTTGTCTAACTCTGAGCCCAGTTCATCCCTATATGTAAGATTCTGGAAGCTAACCTTGTACTCTGCAACTTCTCTTATCTAAATACAATTGGCCATTTTTCTTCATTTAAAAAATCACAGGGGAGGTGGGAACTAGATCTGTTGGGAGAAGGTGCATCAGATTTGACCAGGTCACAGACTGAATTTGGAAAGCATAAACCCAAGGTAAACTCCAATATCTACTTACTTTCCTTTGCCTCCTTCTATATCTCAAACACAAGCCTAGCTACAAAATCCACATGCAGGACTAGGTCCTTATCATTAATGGTTCTTGAGCTCATTAAAACCTGTATAGTGATATTTATATGGATATGCATTATTCATATAATCAAATTATATTATGTATTCATACAACAAATGAATAATTTGTTTATGGAACTATGGAACTGAAAGCTTGTGGACTGAAGGTTAAATATGCTATAATGCATCTATGACTTTCATACAGTTTAAGTGAAAAGGGAAGCATAAAAAAGTCCAGAGGTTTGCTTTCATTCCTTTTGGTGTTCTCTGATATCCAATGAACAAATACACAAATACCTCAAAAGTCAAGCTTTCCAGACAAATGTGATTCACACACCTCCTACACATTATATGCATCTGTTTCTTAAGGAGATGTTTTGAAATATATTCAGACTACATTATATGGATCTTCCTTAACTCACATCCTGAAACTGATAGATTTCTTCCAGGTGAACCATGGTTCCTGATTTTCAAAAGTGTACATCTGTATTTGTATTTTTATTATTATTATATTTTTGGTACCTTTGAGTCAGTGTTGACTCCTGGTGCCTGCCTGCATAAATCCCTGCAGTTTTTTGGCAATGTTTCTAAAGTTGTCTACCTATGGCTAAGAGAGAGAGATTGGCCCACAGTCACCCACCTGGCTTTGTGGCTAAGGCAAGACTAGAACTCACAGCCTTTCAGTTTATGGCCTGGTTCCTTAATCACTACACTAAACTGGCTCTTGCACATCATTATGCTTTTTTTAAAATATCATTTCCCACTATTGGTTTTCTTCCCCCAGATTAGCCTGCAATATAAATATTACTCTTCCTGTTTCAGGAAGAAAATAGAGACCAATATCTTGGTTTGGATTATTTTGTTCAAATGTTTGTCCAAACAAAGATAGCTGGTATGGTGGTGCTGTGGTTAAAGTTTTGAATGAGGAGCAGAGAAACCCAGGTTCTAGTGTAACTATAACCATGGAAGTTTATTAGGCAGCTTCAGTCCAATTACTCTCTTTCGGCCTTCATCCACTGATGTGGAGATAGCCAGAAGTAGAAATCACATAATGTGTACAGCACATTAAGCTCTTGAATGGAAGGTGGGAAATAAACACATTACAAAACACTAAACTGTTCTATTAAATTGATTTTTCTGTTCCAGTAGCCCCATCAAAAGAAGCAATATGAGGAGGTAATATCAGACTTGGCTTCAAATCCACTTGCAAAGTGCACTCTTCCAGGTCTTAACTTCTCCTGCTGTACTAAAACCTATCAGAGCAGCAAGAGGAAGTCAAGACTGACATGATGGAAAGCACTTGATAAAGCTGACAACTGATCAGCAGGAGGCTGAATTTGCTTCCTAATATATCTTGTAGTGGGCTAAATTCCAGATCATGTATTTGTTCTTGTAAAACACAAGAAAATTCCTAATTCACAAAAGAGAACTGAGGATGCTCAAAAAGACAATACAGTAACTATCTATGATTCTTTTCTCTCTCTCTCTCTCCCTCCCTCCCTATTTCATCTATTGTCTATCATCTATGTATCTATCTATGTATCTATCTATGTATCTATCTATCTATCTATCTCTATCCATCCATACCTATCCATCTCTCTCTCTCTCTCTGTGTGTGTGTGTGTGTATCTACATATCTATCTATCTACCTATATCTCTATCCATCTTCTCTTTCTCCTGTCTACACACATTTATTTATTTATTTATTTAATTAAATTTTTATACCGCCCTTCTCCCAAGGGACTCAGGGCGGTGTACAGGGCATATAATAAAAATACAAAACTACAAAAGTTAAAATAGAATTAAATTAATGCCCACGATAAAACAATAAAATATAGCAATATTTAAAACCCAAATTAATTCCCCATCAGGCCAGGCCAGCTTGTTCAAATAGGTGGGTCTTTAACCCGCGCCGGAAGGAGCGGAGATCCGGTGCCATCCGGAGCTCCACCGGCAGCTGATTCCACAAAGCCGGGGCGCCCACAGAGAAGGCCCTCCCCCTGGGGGCCACCAGCCGACATTCTCTGACCGGAGGCACCCTGAGGAGGCCCTCTCTGTGGGAACGCACTGGGCGGAGGGGAGTTGACGCCGGCAGCAGGTGATCCCCGAGGTATTCCGGACCCATGCCATGTAAGGACTTAAAAACCATCACTAAGACCTTGAACCTCACCCGGAAGACAACTGGTAGCCAATGCAGCTCACGGAGCAAAGGTGTAACATGGGAGTACCGGGAAACTCCCAAGACAACTCTCGCGGCCGCATTCTGTACCAGTTGGAGCCTCCGAGTGGTCTTCAAGGGAAGCCCCATGTAGAGAGCATTACAGTAGTCAAGGCGAGAGGTCACGAGCGCATGAGTGACCGTACACAGGGCATCCCGGTCCAGATAGGGCCGCAACTGGCGCACCAGGCGAACCTGGGCGAAAGCCCCCCTAGTCACAGCTGCTACATGTTCTTCCAAGGTAAGTCGTGAGTCTAGGAGGACTCCCAAGTTGCGAGCCCTATCCACGGGGGGTAACAACTCACCCCCCATAGAAAGAGATGGAACATTTTGAATGTCCCGGGATGCCGGAATGTACAGCCACTCAGTCTTGTCAGGGTTGAGTTGAAGTCTGTTCCTCCCCATCCAGACCCGAACCGCCTCCAGGCAACGGGACATCACAGCGAGGGCATCACTGGGGTGGTTTGGGGTCGAAAAGAAAAGTTGGGTATCATCAGCATATTGATGATACCCAACTCCAAAACCACGAATGATCTCACCCAGCGGTTTCATATAGATGTTGAACAGGAGAGGCGAGAGAACCGACCCCTGAGGAACTCCACAAACGAGAGACCTAGGGGCCGATCTCTGCCCCCCTGCCAACACCGACTGCGAGCGTCCCAGGAGATAGGAGGAGAACCACCGAAGGACCGTGCCTCCCACTCCCAATCCCCTGAGACGCCGCAGCAAGATACCATGGTCGATGGTATCGAAAGCCGCTGAGAGGTCTAATAGGACTAGGACAGAGGAACATCCCCTATCCCGAGCCCTCCAGAGATCATTCACCAGCGCGACCAATGCCGTCTCTGTGCTGTACCCGGGCCTGAAACCCGATTGGTACGGATCCAGATAATCCGCTTCATCCAGGGCCAAAGGGAGCTGATGCGCCACCACACTCTCAACAACCTTCGCAAGAAAGCGAAGGTTGGAGACTGGACGAAAGTTGTTCAACACAGCTGGGTCCAAGGCAGGCTTCTTGAGGAGGGGTCTCACCACCGCCTCCTTCAAGACGGAGGGGAAGTTACCCTCACTCAAGGAAGCAGATATCACCGCCTGGAACCAGCCTCGTGTCCTCTCCCTAGCTGCATAAACCAGCCAGGAAGGGCACGGGTCCAATAAACATGTGGTGGAGCTCAGCCTCCCCATAATCCTGTCCACTTCATCAGGGGTCACAGAATCAAACTCCTCCCAGGTAACATTGACAAGACCGCCCGTGTCCTGATCGCCAGACTCTGCCCAGCTGGAGTCCAAACCGGTCCGAATCCGAGCGATTTTATCCGACAGATGCTGACCAAACTCCTCGGCACGACCCTGCAAGGGATCCTCCCTCACCTCCTGATTAAGGAGCGAGCGAGTCACCCTAAACAGGGCGGCCGGGCGATTATCTGCGGACGCGATGAGGGTGGAGAAGTAATTACACCTCGCCACCCTCATCGCAGCGAGATAAGACCTAATATAGGTTCTTAACCGCAACCGGTCGGATTCGGATCGGCTGGACCTCCAGCAGCTCTCTAGGCCCCGTTTCCGACGCTTCATCTCCCGGAGCTCCGCGGAGAACCATGGAGCTCGTTGGGATCTGCACCGGGTCAGGGGCCGCAAGGGTACAACTCGGTCCAGTGCCCCAGTGGCTGCCCTTTCCCAGGCTTCCACTAAGGCATCCGCCGAGTTGTGAGCGACGGAGGCAGGTGGGGATCCCAGCGCCGCCTGGAACCCATCAGGGTCCATTAAGCGCCTGGGACGGTACCATCTAATTGGTTCCGTATCCCCACGGCGGGGGGTGGTAAAACGGAAGACCAGCCGCAGGAGGTGATGATCGGTCCATGACAGGGGCATGATAAATGGAGAGCCCCCACCAAGATCATCCAACCATCGTCCAGATAAAAAAACTAGGTCCAGGGTGTGGCCTCCCTCATGAGTCGGTTCAGAAATTACCTGCGTCAGGTCCATGGCCGTCATGGAAGCCATGAACTCCCGAGCCAACTCAGATGACCCTCCCAGGGATGGTAGATTGAAGTCACCCAAAACTAACAGTTTGGGGAACTCAATCACCAAACCGGAGAGGACATCGAGTAGCTCAGGCAGGGCTGCCGCTGTGTGACTAGGCGAAATGTACACCAGCAGCAAGCCCAACTGCGCCCCCGAACCAAACCTCAAAAAGAGAGACTCACACCCGACTATCTGAGGAACGGTGGTCTCCCGCGGACATAAGGTCTCCCTGATAACTACCGCCACTCCCCCGCCCCTACCTTGAGCCCGAGGCTGGTGTAACGCTCGGAAACCTGGTGGGCAAAGATCAACCAAAGGGACCCCACCCTCTGGGCCCAACCAGGTTTCGGTAATACAAGCCAGGTCCGCATGCTCACCCTCCACCAAATCCCGCACAAGGGGAGCCTTATTAACCACGGACCTGGCATTCAGGTACACCAGCCGGAGCTCAGGAGGCTGCACATCCTCGCTCCCGGCACCTCGGGGAAGAACCAGAGGGTCGGAGCGCCTCACCGCTTGTAAACAGCGGGGACGGCCCTCCCGGTAACGATACGGCCCTCTGTCCATACGCCTGCTGCCATACCCCAGTGTCGTGGGAATCGGTAATCCCACGACCCGCTCCTGAGCCCCAGATGTAACCACACCCCGCTCCCCCCGAACGCAGTCGGACCCAGGCCTGGCCTGCACCATGGTTGTATGGCCACCCCCCATAGTCAAACAACTATTACCCCCCACCCCCCTCCCTAGCCCCCTAAAAAATTTAACTAAAAAAGTAACCAGGGGCCTCCTATTAAATTTGAATCGAGAGCCCCTGACCCTACCCGGCCATCTCTCAGGGTCCCAGTAATTGGGCCCTTCATTGAGACTGGGAGCGGCAAAAAAGGCGGGACGCACCCAGGAGAGGGGGGAACCCCTGAGGGCGAGCAAGTCCGTGCTGGAGTATCTGTACATAAGTCCAACAAGTCCAGATAAGGCAGTCCCATAATGGAAGAGTCCAGTAGGAGGTTCTACAGGAAGGGAGTGAAACATTCGGGCCATCGACCAACCTACTGCCACCCGGTTGGATGCTCCCGGGGACAGACCCCAACCCGTCCTCCCACAACAGGTCGAGAGTCTGAGCCAGGGGGATGGTCCAGAATGTACACCCTGGGGGGGCATAACCCATAGAGCTCCCACCTCTATGGGTATACCGATGTAAAAGCAAGCCGCTCTCCCACTGCGGCTTGCACCCAGGTCCGTCCCAGTCCAAAGGGGAATAGAGAGGCAGATGAAGAATTAATAATTGGCAGTCCACCGGAGCTGCTACGGCCATCGCAGACCAGATGAAAAGCATGCACACACACACACACAAGGCAAGGCATATGTACAGATATTTGCAGGGGCCCCCTCCTAAAGGAGTTGACCTATCCAATTCAGATGTGCTGAGAAAACCTGTTGGTGATCTCCCATTTCCATGAGGTACAGCAGTGCCAGAACCTCCTTAGAAATCAGGTTGTCTTCCTTCTCTCCCCCACCCCCCACCCCCATCCCCAGGTCTGGAAACTTTTTAAAAATTGAATTATTGTAAGAGATAGAATGTCTATTTGTTTGCTTTTATTGACATTTTGGGATCTATAAATGTATAGATTTTAAATACATTTTAAAATGAATGGTTTATTTCAAGTGTTTTTCCTTAATTATTGCAAACTTCTGAGAGTCTCACAATTGTAGCTGACACACGTCATACATATACATGCATTCATACAAACAAGTACGTGTACATGCACACAGATACAACAAAGAAAATAAGCAATCCTTCACCAAAGAACACAATAAACAAAAAAAACCTTCTCTACATCCAAATCAGTCAAAAGCACATTCATATCACGTACTGTATAAAGGACCCACGCATATATCCCTTGCTGCCCATCCCTTCCTTTAGCTCCATGGTCTATTTACTGTCCTTCCTGCCATGCCTTCCCATGCACACAAAGACACACCTCATAGCAGGTAGCAAGCTCTCATCTCACCCCTTTGGGTACCCTTTCCTTGTTCCATTTTGTTTTCACGGGGAGGAAAAAAATAAATCTAAAATATTCACTAGCGCTGTGCTGTAAATAGCTAAACATCCAGCACTGAAACCATATGGTGCAAGGGAATGGCAAGGAGCAGCATCCATCTGCAGAAGGGGAGAAATCTGGAGATCTGGTGGTCAGATTGGAGAAGATATTCTGCCAATGGAACACCACCATCCTGGTTGCTCCACAAGAAAGGAGGGGATCTCTTGCAATGTTGCTGCTGGAACATGAACCAAGCTAATAATTAATTGGCTCAACTTCCCCATGCCCCTCAATGTCAGGTGAACAGACCAAGGCTACAACAGTGGCAACAAAGGTGGTACACAGGTGACACACCTAGGCAGGACATGAGGATGGTGATGTGGCACTCTACTCTTACCAGCTCCAGTTCCTTTGTGGTCAAAAGAGAATTGAGCATCTTCTGCTGACAAACCACTCTGCTGGCCTAAAGATCCTTCACCCAGTAATGAGATGCTTTACTTACTGCACCAAAGCAGTTTATTTGCTCTGACATCTTGGCCAAATCAATATAAATATAATTCCACCAGTTCTGCGAACAAGGAAGTTGTGGGAAGATGAAAAATTACTTGCACTCTTCAGTCCTTCTTTTCAACTCTTTCTTCTTTGGCAAAATCTGCTTGCTGGCAATCAGCCTGCAACGGTGACTTTTTCATGCACAGCATCAAGGCCTGCTGCCCTTAAAAGTCTTACCGAATTCCCCTTTGGGTTAAAGAACAGGTAGCTTTCCAACTACAGTTACTATTGTATCAGCAAATCTGGACTACATGAATTCTTTTTGGGTTAAAAGATCAACCAAAATTTAAATTGGAAGCCAAAGGCCATAAGCAACCATTATTTGCAGAGTCTCTTTTCACTTACTAGAGAAATTGTATTTTGAAAGACCACTTTCCCTTACATGAGCCCCAAAATTAAAATCTAGTGATAAGAACCTAAAGTGTGGAATGGGGGAGGTGAATACACATTTGAATGCAAGTAGCCTTTTAGCACTTCATGCTGTTTTGTTGTTGTTTCTTTATTTATTTAATGCTATCTCCTGTTGGCTTTGTTGCTATTGCTTTATTGCTGACACTATTTTAATTTTTATTATATGCGGCTTTGGGAACAGCAACCTTGAAAAATAGCCTATAAATTGAACAAATGAAAAAACAAACCCATTTCACCATCATGCCAAATGGTGTTTGTTTAACTTTGAGCAATGTTTTTGTTATACAAAATGAACTGCAAGCTGTTTCCTTAGTCCAATGTGTGTACTAATTGTTCATTAAGTTATTTTGAGTTAATACAGCCCTACAGTTTTCTGGACCTCTCATGTATGTTGTCTCTCCACAAATGTCTATATAATGTATCAGACGTTAATATTCAATATCATGATTCAATCTGCAACAAATGTGTGGATACAGCTGGTTAATTCATATTATATTCCCATTAAGTTTACCCTTGCAGAATGAGGAACCTAAGTCCTCTAACTGATGCTGGGCTTGAAGTCCTAGCATCTCTGAACACTGACCTTGCCAACTGGAGCTGTTGGAAATTAAAGTTCAGCAACATTTAGAGTTCAAGAATGAATGATTAACGTTTATTCTAATTTATGTAGGTGATTTTATCCTATATTATCATAAGAAAGAAGACAACTGTGATAACGTGAAGTATTTAAACATGGAAATAGAGGTGAAACACTAGGCGGCTACCTTCATTTTAAAACAGAAAGCGAGTGGAATGGAGGCTACCATCTCATTTGGAAACAGAAGATAAAAACATAAAAGGCAATTGAGAAGCTCCACATTCACAGATGCAGACATTGCTGACGGAAAACGAATCTTAAACAGAAAAATGAGAGTGTCAACAAACATTATTGGAAACAGTAATTCCACAGCAGCTTAGGTGGCTATAATCTGGCTGAGAACAGGACAGCTGTACATTTTCAGGAAGAAATCTGATCTTCTGGGGAAGTTGAACCTAATTGGGCTAATTGGAACAGTGGATGGCTGCCTTTTCAAGCAGAAAAAGAGGATAGATTTCAGCAGCCCAGGTAGAAACATGCTTGACCAAATAAATTGTAAATGGATTTTGGGAAAGATGAGCCAAAGATAACCATGAACCTTTAAAGACAAGCAAGCATATATTCTAGTTTTGCTAGATGGGGAAGATTAGATATCAGATAAAGCACATCAACATAAAGTATAATTATGCATGAGAAATGCAAAAGAAAATATTAATCAGGTTGAAATACTGTCTAATAAAAGAGATGGTTCAACCAAGCTGTTACTAAGACACCATTATCACACTCTTGAAGAGATGCTGGAAGTAAAGAATCAGTGCATATTTGTAGATTGGAACTCATGAAGAGAATATGCACCTCAGAAATTATTATTATTATTTGTGTCCTTTATCCTATTGACCAGCACAGTCATTGGGAATAGAAATTTTTTTTTTTTTTTGCCGGCTCCGAAGATGGCGGACGCGCTGGGGAGAGCTCCGTAGCCCCCAACAGGAAGGCGTCCCCCCAGGAGCCCCCCAGGGACGTCAATGGACCCCTGGGGTGGGGCAAAAATTTCGGGCAAATGAGCTGGGTAATTATGCCGCCCGCTGCCTCCCGAAACAACTGCAGGGGTGCCAGGACATCCCTGCCCCGCCGCCTGGGCCGCTGGCGACCGTTATAAACGGAGCCAGCACCCTCCGCCCTGCCTCTGCCGCTTGTCAACTGCTGAGCAAGGGCGGCGCCTCCGCCGATCAGCTGTGCGGCGGAGGCCCCGGCGGAAGGATGGCAGCGGCTGCGGCGACGATTTTCAAGCCCCCAGGCTGGTCGTTGATCCAGGGAGCCTGGCAACGGCGATGGCGGTGGCGGCGGGGCGGCTCCAGGCCCCCCCCTGGCCATCCAGGAGGGGCCGGAGGCTCTGCTCTGCCCCGGCCCCCCCATCGGCTCCCGGGTGACGGCGGCGTCTCCAGGTTATCAGCGGAGACGCCGCGGACCAGCTGGACCAGCTGGGTGGCGGAGGCGGAGGCATCGGCGGCGCCGGAGGTGAGAGACCCGCCCCTGGACCACGACAGCCGTCGCAGCCATCCTGGAGGGGCCGGAGGCTCTGCTCTGCCCCGGCCCCCTGACCGGCTCCTGGGGACGGCGGCGTCACCGGACTATCCACGGAGACGCCGCGGACCAGCTGGACCAGCTGGGTGGCGGAGGCGGCGGCATCGGCGTCGAGAGGCCCGCCCCTGGACCACGACAGCCCTGGACCACGGCAGCCCTCGCAGCCATACAGGAGGGGCCGAAGGCTCTGCTCTGCCCCTGACCGGCTCCCGGGTGGCGGCGGCATCTTCGGTGGTGAGAGCCCAGCGAGCCCTGGTCTGCGGTCTCCTCCGATGCCGATCACCGGGCAAGGGCGGCGTCTCCACAGATCAGCTGTGCGGCAGAGGCGCCGCCAACGAAACCAACAGCAGCAGCAACGGGCAGCGGCGGCGTCTCCGAGGATCAGAGGAGGCGCCGCGGATCAGCTGGGCGGTGGAAGAGGCGGCAGCGAAGACGGCCGGGACTGCTTCTCCAGGCCTAGTCGTTCGCCACCCAGGGGCCTTGACAGCGGCGGTAGCACGGAGGGCGTGGCATCTTCGACCCGCCCCCTGTACTGCTACGGCCGTTGCAACAATCCTCAAGGAGACGCCGCAGACCAGCTTTACAACGGTAGCGGCAGCAACGAAGACATGGGCGGTGAGGCAGCTGCGCTGGGCCCTGGTCGCCCGTCCTCCGAGGGGCCTTGACAGAGGCCCTGACAGAGACGCCAGTAACAGCGGTGCGTCGTCTCGAACACCGTGGGCTGCCCCTGGACGGCGGTGCCTCCGAAAGATTCACACCAAAGGAGACGCTGGACAATGGAGGCGACGGCCCGAGCCACCTCCTCGAGACACCTTGATCGGAGACGGCAACACCAGGGGCATGACACCAGGGACTCCCGTACCTCTGGGAGGCCACGCTCTGGACGGTCCTCAACCAATAGGGGCCATGGAACTGCGGCCGGGAACAACGCCCAGAGGATCAGGGAGGGAACTGTTTGGGGCGGTTGAACCACCGGAGCTGACGCCAATTAATGGATCCCTCCATCCTGCCTTCTGCCCACTCTCACCCATCTTTGCCCATTCTCTCCCCACAGGACATAACGGGCCTGGGTGCTAGCCACAGTGGCAGAGTGGCTGGGCCTTACACCTGCTACCCCATAGAGGTGAGAGCTCTATGGGGTATGCCTCACCCAGAGTACGTTCTGGACCACCTCCGGAAGCAGAGACACAACCCATCGTGAGAGGATGAGAAGTGGCCTGCTTCTGGGGGTTCGCCCGGCCAAGTGGCAGTGGCAGGGCGACGATCCAGATACGCACCTACCCGACTCGACCCTCCTGCAAATTCACCATCCAGGGGACAGCCTTCCCGGAACCACCTGTGACTATGCTCGTTCAATACTCTAGCATAGCACTGCACGCCCTCAGGGGTTCCCCACTCTCCTGGGTGCGACCCGCCTGCATCACATCCAATCTTGATGACGGGCCCAACCACTGGGCCTCTGAGAGATGGCCAGGCAGGGTCAGGGGCCTCCAGCATAAGCCCAACAAGAGGCCCCTGATTAAGTTCTTAGTTAAGTTTTTTGTGGGGTTAGGGAGGGGGGAGGGAGAAGACTATGGTTGCGCGGGAAAGGCACGCCTTCCAGCCACCATAATGCATGCCAGGCCCATGGCCGTTCGCGACAGCGTACAACGAGGACCAGTCGCCGATAACACCCAGTGGCGTACTGACAAACGTCCCATCCCTAGGATGGTGGGGAATGGCAGAAGGTGCACAGACAGAGGGCCGTATCGTCACCGGGAGTGTCATCTCCGCCCTGTACAGGCGGTGAGACGCTCCGACCCTCTGTTCTCCCCCGGAGGACCCGGGAGCAAAGGTGCGCACCCTCCCATGCTAAGGCTGGTCTACCTGAATGCAAGGTCCGCAGCTAACAAAGCTCACCTCATTCGTGACCTAGTGGAGAGTGAGCATGCGGACCTGGCCTGCATCACGGAAACCTGGCTGGGCCCAGAGGGGGGTGTTCCTCTGGTTGACCTCTGCCCGCCAGGTTTCAAGGTACTGCACCAGCCCCGGGCTCATGGGAGGGGCGGGGGAGTGGCAGTTATCATCAGGGAATCCCTTAGCCCGCGAGAGACCACCGTCCCTCAGATGGTCGGGTGTGAGTCTCTCCTACTGAGATTCGGCCCAGGGGCGCAGTTGGGTCTGCTGCTGGCGTACCTACCACCTAATCGTGCAGCGGCGTCCCTACCCGAGCTACTCGATGTCCTCTCAGGGTTGGTGGTTGAATTCCCAAGACTCATGGTCTTGGGCGACTTTAATCTACCGTCCCTGGGAGGATCGTCCGAACTGGCTCGGGAGTTCATGGCTTCCATGACGGCCATGGACCTGTTGCAAATAATTTCTGGGCCGACTCATGAGAGAGGCCACAACCCAGACTTGATGTTCTTGTCTGGACGGTGGCGTGATGATGTCGGTGGGGGTGCCACAACTATTACGCCCCTGTCATGGACCGATCACCACCTCCTGCGGCTAGACTTCCCCCTTGCCACCCCCCACACGGGTGCACGGTGCCAGTCAGATGGTACCGCCCTAGGCGCCTAATGGACCCTGGTAAGTTCCAGGCAGCGCTTAGGGACTCGCATGCACCCCCTGCTCACAGCTCGGCGGAAGCCTTAGTGGAAGCCTGGGAAAAGGCAGCCACGGAGGCTCTGGACCGAGTTGTACCCTTGCGGCCTCTGACCCGGCGCAGATCCCAGCGAGCCCCATGGTTCACCGAGGAGCTCCGGGAGATGAAGCGTCGGAGACGGGGCCTAGAGAGCCGTTGGAGGTCCAGTCGATCCGAATCCGACCGATTGCGACTAAGAATCCTCACCAGGTCTTATCTCGCTGCGATAAGGGTGGCAAAATCCAACTACTTTTCCACCCTCATCGCGTCCGCAGATAATCGCCCGGCTGCCTTGTTCAGGGTGACTCGCTCCCTATTAAACCAAGAGGTGAGGGGGGAACCCTTGCAGGGTCGAGCCGAGGAATTTGGTCAATATCTGCTGGATAAAATCGCTCGGATTCGAACTGGTCTGGACTCCAACTGGGCTGAGATGGAAGAACAAGACATGGACAGTCTTGTCGACGTCATCTGGGAAGAATTTGATCCTGTAACTCCTAAGGAAGTGGACAGGATTATGAGAAGGTTGAGCTCCTCCACATGCTTACTGGACCCGTGCCCTTCCTGGCTGGCCTATGCAGCTCGAGAGGTGACACGAGGCTGGTTCCTAGCGGTCATCTCTGCTTCTCTGAGTGAGGGTCACTTCCCCACCGCCTTGAAGGAGGCGGTGGTGAGACCTCTCCTCAAGAAGCCCACCTTGGACCCATCCTCTTTGAATAACTTTCGTCCAGTCTCCAATCTTCGCTTCCTTGCGAAGGTTGTTGAGAGCGTGGTGGCGCACCAACTTCCTCAGATCCTGGATGAAGCGGTTTATCTAGACCCGTACCAATCGGGTTTCAGGCCGGGCTACAGCACGGAGACGGCATTGGTCGCTCTGATGAATGATCTCTGGAGAGCCCGGGACAGGGGCCATTCCTCTGTCCTAGTCTTATTAGACCTCTCGGCGGCTTTCGATACCATCGACCATGGTATCTTGCTGCGACGCCTCAGGGGACTGGGAGTGGGAGGCACGGTTCTGCGTTGGTTCTCCTCCTTTCTCCAGGGTCGCTCGCAGTCGGTGCTGACAGGGGGACAGAGGTCGACCCCGAGGCCTCTCGCTTGCGGAGTCCCTCAGGGGTCGGTCCTCTCGCCTCTCCTGTTCAACATCTACATGAAACCGCTGGGTGAGATCATTCGCAGTTTTGGAGTAGGGTACCATCAGTATGCTGATGACACCCAGCTTTTTATCTCAACTCCTAACAATATCAGTGATGCCCTAGACGTGATGTCCCGCTGCCTGAAAGCGGTCCGGGAATGGATGGGGAGAAACAGGCTTCAACTGAACCCGGACAAGACTGAATGGCTGTACGTACCGGCAAGCCAGGAGATTCAGAACGTCCCACTGCTTAACATTGGGGACAAGTTACTTCCCCCTGCTGATAGGACCCGCAACCTGGGTGTCCTCCTAGACTCGCAGCTCTCCCTGGAAGACCACATTGGAGCTGTGACCAAGGGGGCCTTCTCCCGGGTTCGACTAGTTCGCCAACTACGGCCTTATCTAGACCTGGATTCCTTACGTACAGTCACCCATGCCCTTGTGACATCTCGCCTAGACTATTGTAACGCTCTCTACATGGGGCTGCCCTTGAGATCCACTCGGAAGCTTCAACTGGTGCAAAGTGCGGCGGCACGGACACTCTTGGGAGCCTCCCGATACTCCCATATCACACCTCTCCTCCGTGCGCTGCACTGGCTTCCGGTTGCCTTCCGTGTGAAGTTCAAGGTGCTAACAATGACATTCAAAGCCCTACATGGCATGGGTCCGGACTACCTACGGGAGCACCTTCTGCCGATGTCAGCACCCCACCGTCCTGTGCGCTCCCACAGAGAGGGCCTCCTCAGGGTGCCACCGCTCAAGGAATGTCGGCTGGTGGCCCCCAGGGGGAGGGCATTCTCAGTGGGTGCGCCAGCCCTCTGGAACACCTTACCTACCGAAATCCGGATGGCCCCTGACCTCCGTACCTTCCGTCGCGACTTAAAAACTTTTTTGTTCCAGCAGGCTGGCCTGGCATGATAGCGTTAATTGGGGTCCCAGTTTGTGTTCATTAGTGTTTCTTATTATTTTATTGTTCGGTCTGTATTCTTCGTCCTTCCTCTGTACACCGCCCCGAGTCCCTCGGGAGAAGGGCGGTTTATAAAAACTAATAAATAAATAAATAAATAAATATCCTTTTTGTTATTTTTGTTTCTATTCTGTTTTTATTACTTAAAAGTATGAATTTTTGGCAATGCACAATGAACTTGTACTTAAATACAGTATTGGGTACACCTAACTTGGTAGAAAAGCATATGAAAGGACTTAACAGATCACTAGGTGAACATGAACAAATAATGTGATTCAGTAATTTAAAAGGCCAATAGAATTTTGGACCATATTAACAGAAGTGTTGCAACCAGATTACAGGAAGTAATCATTCTGTTCTATATTCATTCATTCATTTTTAAGACCATTTAACTTCTGGACAATTCTGAATGGCTTACAATTGAATGGAAAGAATATATATCAAGAAAAAATATAGCTAGTCAGAACACCAATTCCATTTCACCCATAAAACCAAAAACCAGAAGTCTTGACCACCATCCTTTCCCAAAGCCTGTGAAAACCACCAAGTTTTTTTTACAGTTTACAAAATGTCAATAAAGGGGAAGCAGTACTGATCTCTGGGGATGACATTCCATAGATTAGAAACCACTATCAAAGAGACAAAAATACTGTTTGCTTGATTGGATATAGAATATGCTCACCTAGATGGACAAGTGGAACATGTAGAGACAGGAGATTCCTTAAGTAGCCAGTCCCTATGGCATGAGGGCTTCATGGGTGATTATCAACACCTTGAATTGCACCCTGAAGCCAACTAGTCACCAATGCAGATCACAAAAGGGACACATATGTATACTGTGTCATGTTCATCACTTCCTGTACCGCTGCATTCTTGACTAGCTGTAGTTTCCAAGGTGTCTTCAAGGGAATAAAATGAACAAAAATAATAAATAAATAAGTTATAAAAAGAAACATTTTTATTTTCTAACTGCAAATTCCAAAGTCCTTTCAATTGAAGAAAAAAATAGATAACTATCGTAAGACAGCAGGGAGGGACATGAAGTCCCTTCTTACTTCATTCTTAATAATTACCAGCTTTGCTTGTTCAGCAGTTGCTCTTTCCATTTTTAATCTAAAGATTAAAGAGAAACCTATATTTCTATTAATAACTCTTAGATCACAACAAGTGTCAACATATTGACAAGCTAAGCTAGTTTGATTGTGGCTAATACTTAAATGGGAAAGCACCAATAAGTCTCATGGTTTTAGACTACATGAGAAAGTCAAGAACATTCTTGAAGACTGCAGCAAGCCATGTCCATATTGCTGCCAAGACATTTATGTGCCCATGTACAATGAGTTAAAGTCAACTGAAAAGAGACTTTATGGACTTTGTATGCATGGGTTGCTATGTGCATTAAATGTTTTGACACAAATTTCCATCAATAACTGTCATTTTTCTTATCAAAAAATTTCTTTCTCAATAACACTTTCTTGTCCCCATCTCCCAACAGCAAGTATAACAACAACAACAATAATAAAGGCAACACACACCTCCTATCATTGTATATAGTTTGCAATTCAAATAAGTTCATCTAGACTAGAGTTTGAGTCAATCATGTTAAATATTCTGTTAATTTTTAACAAAACATTTAACTTTTTCTAAATCTAGTAAATTGTTTCTGAACCTTGGCAACTTTATGATGTGAGGACTTCAAATCCCAGAATTCCACAGCCAGCAGTATGCAGTTGAAGTCTGCACATCATAAAGTTGCCAAGGTTGAGAAACACTGATAAAAGCTATAGGGGTCTATTATCATGTCTATTTGTAAAATATGTAAAATATGAATTTGTAAAATATGAATTATTTATTTTAATTATAGGAAATTAAAAGGGGAGTGCAATGACAAAGCACCAGCCAGCAATTTTGTTTCCCCACCCCAAACTTAGTTTGAGCATGCTTAGGAAAATAATAAACAAGACTTAAGGCAAGGATCCACCAAGAATTTCACAAAGAAGCTCAGCTAGCACTCTTTAGAAAGAAGACAGAAATCTGGGAACTCAGGACCAAGAGAGAAAACAGGATGAAAGATCCACACCATTTGACCACAGGGTGCAAGGGGAGGGTTTTATAGCAGTAGCTGATAACTGGTCATATAATATAATTGGCTGTGAGAATGGCCTTGGGAGGCAGGAGGAAGAGCCACAGACAAGGCAATAGTCAGATAATAGATGTTATAAAAAATGTTTCAGAAATGATCCTTTCTAGTTTTTTTTACTTCAAATGAAGGAGAGAGATTTGATTTCAGACTTGCCAGATTATGTTAATGTAATTTTATAATAAAACTAGAGCTACCATTCCTGATTATGCTTCTTGTATGGGCTACCTTAAAAGATTGGCACCGATGGGGCTACATTCCTCAACTGGAAGATTGATTTCTGCCAAAATCTTTAGGGAGAGGATGGGCAATTAGTAGCTCCAACCCAAAGGACAAACAGAAACAGAGAAGTTTTGCTAAGGGAAAGGGGGGGAATTAGAAGAGCTTGGTAAACACCCCTTCCAACCAACATATGTTGTCGAAAGGCATCTGTTTTAGTGAGCTGTAGCTCACTTTGTGAAGGCACCTTTGATTTTTTTTTACTGCTATTAGCTACAGTATAATGGCTCTCCCACACTATCTGCAAAGAAGATAGATAAGATAATCTTAGATTTTGCTGAGAGGATGTCCACTGAGGAAGCTGCATGGGTGAATTACCTGGGTGCCAGGTGTCTGTCTTCTCACAAGAAAAATATACTAATTGCCTCTGCTGTAAATACACATTTATCTTCTAAAGGTAAAAAAGGACCCAGCCAGGATTTTTTCTTTAACATTCCTCAGGGAAGGCAAAAAAAGAGGAATCCTTCCAATACATGTCTCCTATAATTTTCAAATGTTGAGAACTAAAATAAAGTCTTTAGAATGAAACAAGTAAAATTCTCCATTGCTGTCCGTAGATAAGGAGGAAAATAAAGACTAAAGCATCTTGTCTCTGGTAAATTGGGAAATATCCTTTCTTCTTCCCTTTCACTTGTCTTACAGGAGCTTATTATCATAACATTAGCAGAGGTCAATATTTCAAGAGTCAGGATTTTCTTCAGCTCCCTTCCATACAATTATGGTTTTATTTTGAATGTCTAAAGGCAGAGACCCATGTATTAAATTAAACTATTTCTAGCCACCCTAAGACCTGAAGATAATTTAAAGTAAGAGTTATTCTGATCTTCACATTTCTCTTTCACAAACACACTCCAGGCACACCAGCTTATAGTTCACTGCAACTCCATGTAACCAAGGAAACTAAGCACCTTCATAAACCATATGTGGATCTAAGAAATGTCCTAAAGGATTACATTTAAAACAGAAAGCTGCAGACCATGAAATATATCCTAAATCAGTTAAGCAACAAATAAATCAACAAGAAATACATCTCCTAAAGGAATTGAGCTGCCATCCTAGAACCAACCAGCAATTCCAAAGCAGAGACGCTTGCTCCTTCCTCTCCTGTCCCTAACATCCATCTGCTTTGGTTTAGTTGTAGTCATTATGTAATCTCAGCAATGATTTGTTTCTTCCTTTAAAAGGTTCATTAATAGGCAGTTTTCCTCCCTACTAATAACTGAAACCCATTCTAATTGATGACTACAGCATCTAGAAGAGGCAGCTTAATGTATACTTACAGTGATATATCAGATAATATCCTTGGATAATCATTGTTTTTAATCATTTACCATCCACTATTTAAAATGTACAAGAAGCACACAAACCCAGTGTGTAAGCCTTGAAATCTTACCTAAAACAACCTCTTACACTGAGTCAAAATCTCTTACACTCAAAATAGCTCTAATTCTAAATTTTTAAAGATCATTCTAATGAGAATTACTGTGGATCTTGGAGGCATGAATTGTGATGGAATAAAATGTGGCAAAGCTACTTTTGTAATGAATGAACAATGTAACATACAGCCTTTATCTAGACAGCAAATAACCTTGATCTATGGTCAACAAAAATACATAGCCTTGACAATGAAATTGCAATGCCACATATTTTCTGAAGCCTAAACCTTTTAGAAGCCACTTCTGTCTTTTGTAAGTGGTATGCAACAATGCAATAAATGGAAACAATGTCAGCTGTAGCTTTATGCATTGTGGGCATTGCATAAAAATCAAAGTCGTTCAAGAGAGGATTTTTGCTTTTGGAATCTACAAGAGGTGGTTGCAAAAAAAATGACATCAGTATGCAAAATGGAACAGTGTAGGGAATTAATATAGATCACAAAAGACAGGGTAAGACTTTAGTAAATAAACATTGTTCAGGATTAGCATCAGTTCCTAGCATTTTTGCAAAATTACCAACATTCATTTTATACATTTTTTCTACTGATTCAACAAAGACGCTAGAGTCAGAAGCAGGTTCTTCTGGCACTTACTTTATGGAAACTTCCAGAATAATTAGTTTCTGTGAGTTTAAAAGTATTGCAACATATTTAGCCAGGCCAAATAATTGAGCAATATTAAATGAACAGAGTTGTGCCTTAACAACTGGTTAGTTTATAGCCCGGTATACTACATACAATTCACACTTCTCCAGTTGAGCCCACCAGTGACAGCCACTGTATCCTTTTTCTACTGTTCCGATGGCTCAAGGACGCTTCAATTTTAGTAACTAGAAGGCATCTACCAAAAATGGTAGATAGATCTGAAAGCTGCTCAGAGAATTCCAGCTTGTTGTTTCAAGTGGTGTTTACAACCATTAAGTTGTCACTACTAATACATTGTACAAAACAAATGCTTTATTTAAATGAGATTACTTCATATATTCAATTTCTGGCTGTGTTCATACATTGCATTAAGCAAAATTGCAGCAGCTGTATTATGGTTTAGCATATTGGGTGACCTTAGCCACTGTGATTTGTAAACTATTCTTTAGGGTTTTGCAATCCATGTGAATTATGGTATTTTAAGCATTGCTTGATGTAATGAGTTATTCAAGTAATATCTCTTTAACTTGGTCTGGCACACTGTTAACCCAATGTCACTGCCCTAACTCCCTCTCTGCTACATTAACCTTTTTTTTTCCTGGTGATTTTATATGTGGGTGTGGGTGTATGTGTTTGCATCCCTCACACACACATACATTGATGGAGCAAATAATTAAGAAATTGTTTCTCCAGGATACTCTCAATCTGAACATTATTTTTTTCTATTCCTGTGTTGGTCTTTTGCTGCTCCTTTTTCTATAAGAAATCATTTCACAGGTCCGGTAGGTGTATTGGCACTAAATGTAAAGGTAAGTCTGAAATTAGCAGCTTGAGAAAACAGCCCTCAAAAAAAGAAGAAATCCTGTGCTGGTTTATGTAAACATACACTCAGCTGTGCTCAATGGGGCCTATCAAAAGATTGGCATAGGATTACAACCTGAGTGTGTTTTGTTTGCCCAGGCAAGAAAGTACATGCACGGAATGTAAATTATTGAAAATTGATATGAACAGTAATACCAATCAGACATCTGGTTACAAGGCAAGTAGCTATAAGGTCACTGGAAACCCAGTAAATGATCTGCATTGAAATAGAGTCAGTCAAGAACAAACTCACTAGAACTCATCCCCAAAGCATTCTTATTGACCATGGATACAAGAAGTCTTTGATGAAGGGAACAGTTACTGCCATGTTAATTACTTCCATTTTATTTTCTTAATTGACATTGAGAAATCCAGTCTGATGTTGTGGTTAAGTCATCATGCTAGATATCAGCAGACTGTTAGGTCTAGTTTTACCTTAGCCACCAAATCAGCTAAGCACACTTTGGACCAGTGACTCTCCCTTGGGCTACTGATTGATATGAATTTGATATTTATATTAAGATGTTTCTTTTAAAAATATGTATTGTGAAAAGAATAACTTTCTCAGGAAACGAGCCCCCAGAGAGCTATCTGAATGAAGAGCTTGTATATGATGGTTCAATATTATGCAACATTCTTCTGTCCATCATAGAATTAAAAAGTAGGATGGATTCTTTCTCATTCATGAATAAGAAAAAGTACCTTTCCATTAGTAAAAATACAACAGGATGTTCAGTCAAAGTACTAACCTCTATGGCCAGGTTGAATCAATGTTATACAGAGCCACTAATTACATTTTAAACATTTTGAAAGTTTGTCCAAATAAATCAAGAATGTATCTGAATTTTCAAAAAGCTGACACAGTATTGCATTAAGTACTGTTTCAAGAAATAAATCTCAAAATGTGATACACGCTAGAGGTTTGGAAATGTATGATCTCATTAAAAAAATTGCTGGCACTTGGAAAGATCTCTGGCCACCAATCACAGCCACAATGTGGCTTTAATTTATAATTTTTGTCCCCAAAGCTAAACCATTTAATATGATAATCAGCATCAATCAAGCAATTTTAGTTCTACATTTTGCAGTCGGAGCAGAAAATCTTTCTCCTGGGGACAAATTAGGCCACCCCAATGTGACATTTGAAAATAAATATTGTTCAATGAATAGTTGGATCGATTCACTATAGAAATGCATTGGAAGCTAGAAAGAAGTGTGTAATTACATTTTCAAAAATGCACAAGACAGACACATGCATGCATGTTGGTGTAAAAAGACAGCTTCTCTTGCAACATGTATATTTCTTTGTTTCTTTATTT